>NW_027052658.1:0-300000 GCF_958450345.1 Calliphora vicina
ATATCGGACATTTTTCGAAAAATGTCCCAAAATTACCCCAGTTTTTAACGACTTCATATAAATCGCAATTCTAAAGGCCCCTAAAGAGCTAGGAAGCTAAATTTGTTTATATTTGGATGGCATGAGATTGTAGCTTTCTAACAAGGTATAACTTATGTAGCTAGCATAAATAGTACCCGATATATATGCGGGTATATCGGACATTTTCAAAAAATGTCCCAAAATTACCCCAGTTTTTAACGACTTCATATAAATCGCAATTTTAAAAGGCCCTAAAAAGCTAGGAAGCTAAATTTTTTTATATTTGGATGGCATGAGATTGTAGCTTTCTAACAAGGTATAACTTATGTAGCTAGCATAAATAGTACCCGATATATATGCGGGCATATCGGACATTTTTCAAAAAATGTCCCAAAATTACCCCAGTTTTTAACGACTTCATATAAATCGCAATTTTAAAAGGCCCTAAAGAGCTAGGAAGCTAAATTTTTTTATATTTGGATGGCATGAGATTGTAGCTTTCTAATAAGGTATAACTTATGTAGCTAGCATAAATAGTACCCGATATATATGCGGGCATATCGGACATTTTTCAAAAAATGTCCCAAGATTACCCCAGTTTTTAACGACTTCATATAAATCGCAATTTTAAAAGGCCCTAAAAAGCTAGGAAGCTAAATTTTTTTATATTTGGATGGCATGAGATTGTAGCTTTCTAACAAAGTATAACTTAAGTAGCTAGCATAAATAGTACCCGATATATATGCGGGCATATCGGACATTTTTCGAAAAATGTCCCAAAATTACCCAAGTTTTTAACGACTTCATATAAATCGCAATTCTAAAGGCCCCTAAAGAGCTAGGAAGCTAAATTTTTTATATTTGGATGGAATGAGATTGTAGCTTTCTAACAAGGTATAACTTATGTAGCTAGCATAAATAGTACCCGATATATTATGCGGGTATATCGGACATTATTCAAAAAATGTCCCAAAATTACCCCAGTTTTTAACGACTTCATATAAATCGCAATTTTAAAAGGCCCTAAAGAGCTAGGAAGCTAAATTTTTTTATATTTGGATGGCATGAGATTGTAGCTTTCTAACAAAGTATAACTTAAGTAGCTAGCATAAATAGTACCCGATATATATGCGGGTATATCGGACATTTTTCGAAAAATGTCCCAAAATTACCCCAGTTTTTAATGACTTCATATAAATCGCAATTCTAAAGGCTCCTAAAGAGCTAGGAAGTTAATTTTTTTATATTTGTATTGCATGAGATTGTAGCTTTCTAACAAGGTATAACTTATGTAGCTAGCATAAATAGTACCCGATATATATGCGGGTATATCGGACATTTTTCGAAAAATGTCCCAAAATTACCCCAGTTTTTAACGACTTCATATAAATCGCAATTTTAAAAGGCCCTAAAGAGCTAGGAAGCTAAATTTTTTTATATTTGGATTGCATGAGATTGTAGCTTTCTAACAAAGTATAACTTATGTAGCTAGCATAAATAGTACCCGATATATATGCGGGTATATCGGACATTTTTCAAAAAATGTCCCAAAATTATACCAGTTTTTAACGACTTCATATAAATCGCAATTCTAAAGGCCCCTAAAGAGCTAGGAAGCTAAATTTTTTATATTTGGATGGCATGAGATTGTAGCTTTCTAACAAGGTATAACTTATGTAGCTAGCATAAATAGTACCCGATATATATGCGGGTATATCGGACATTTTTCGAAAAATGTCCCAAAATTACCCCAGTTTTTAACGACTTCATATAAATCGCAATTCTAAAGGCCCCTAAAGAGCTAGGAAGCTAAATTTGTTTATATTTGGATGGCATGAGATTGTAGCTTTCTAACAAGGTATAACTTATGTAGCTAGCATAAATAGTACCCGATATATATGCGGGTATATCGGACATTTTTCAAAAAATGTCCCAAAATTACCCCAGTTTTTAACGACTTCATATAAATCGCAATTTTAAAAGGCCCTAAAAAGCTAGGAAGCTAAATTTTTTTATATTTGGATGGCATGAGATTGTAGCTTTCTAACAAGGTATAACTTATGTAGCTAGCATAAATAGTACCCGATATATATGCGGGCATATCGGACATTTTTCAAAAAATGTCCCAAAATTACCCCAGTTTTTAACGACTTCATATAAATCGCAATTTTAAAAGGCCCTAAAGAGCTAGGAAGCTAAATTTTTTTATATTTGGATGGCATGAGATTGTAGCTTTCTAATAAGGTATAACTTATGTAGCTAGCATAAATAGTACCCGATATATATGCGGGCATATCGGACATTTTTCAAAAAATGTCCCAAAATTACCCCAGTTTTTAACGACTTCATATAAATCGCAATTTTAAAAGGCCCTAAAGAGCTAGGAAGCTAAATTTTTTTATATTTGGATGGCATGAGATTGTAGCTTTCTAACAAGGTATAACTTATGTAGCTAGCATAAACAGTACCCGATATATATGCGGGCATATCGGACATTTTTCAAAAAATGTCCCAAAATTACCCCAGTTTTTAACGACTTCATATAAATCGCAATTCTAAAGGCCCCTAAAGAGCTAGGAAGCTAAATTTTTTTATATTTGGATGGCATGAGATTGTAGCTTTCTAACAAGGTATAACTTATGTAGCTAGCATAAATAGTACCCGATATATATGCGGGTATATCGGACATTTTTCGAAAAATGTCCCAAAATTACCCCAGTTTTTAACGACTTCATATAAATCGCAATTTTAAAAGGCCCTAAAGAGCTAGGAAGCTAAATTTTTTTATATTTGGATTGCATGAGATTGTAGCTTTCTAACAAAGTATAACTTATGTAGCTAGCATAAATAGTACCCGATATATATGCGGGTATATCGGACATTTTTCAAAAAATGTCCCAAAATTATACCAGTTTTTAACGACTTCATATAAATCGCAATTCTAAAGGCCCCTAAAGAGCTAGGAAGCTAAATTTTTTATATTTGGATGGCATGAGATTGTAGCTTTCTAACAAGGTATAACTTATGTAGCTAGCATAAATAGTACCCGATATATATGCGGGTATATCGGACATTTTTCGAAAAATGTCCCAAAATTACCCCAGTTTTTAACGACTTCATATAAATCGCAATTCTAAAGGCCCCTAAAGAGCTAGGAAGCTAAATTTGTTTATATTTGGATGGCATGAGATTGTAGCTTTCTAACAAGGTATAACTTATGTAGCTAGCATAAATAGTACCCGATATATATGCGGGTATATCGGACATTTTTCAAAAAATGTCCCAAAATTACCCCAGTTTTTAACGACTTCATATAAATCGCAATTTTAAAAGGCCCTAAAAAGCTAGGAAGCTAAATTTTTTTATATTTGGATGGCATGAGATTGTAGCTTTCTAACAAAGTATAACTTAAGTAGCTAGCATAAATAGTACCCGATATATATGCGGGTATATCGGACATTTTTCGAAAAATGTCCCAAAATTACCCCAGTTTTTAACGACTTCATATAAATCGCAATTCTAAAGGCCCCTAAAGAGCTAGGAAGCTAAATTTTTTATATTTGGATGGCATGAGATTGTAGCTTTCTAACAAGGTATAACCTATGTAGCTAGCATAAATAGTACCCGATATATATGCGGGTATATCGGACATTTTTCAAAAAATGTCCCAAAATTATACCAGTTTTTAACGACTTCATATAAATCGCAATTTTAAAAGGCCCTAAAGAGCTAGGAAGCTAAATTTTTTTATATTTGGATGGCATGAGATTGTAGCTTTCTAACAAAGTATAACTTAAGTAGCTAGCATAAATAGTACCCGATATATATGCGGGCATATCGGACATTTTTCAAAAAATGTCCCAAAATTACCCCAGTTTTTAACGACTTCATATAAATCGCAATTCTAAAGGCCCCTAAAGAGCTAGGAAGCTAAATTTTTTTATATTTGGATGGCATGAGATTGTAGCTTTCTAACAAGGTATAACTTATGTAGCTAGCAAAAATAGTACCCGATATATATGCGGGTATATCGGACATTATTCAAAAAATGTCCCAAAATTACCCCAGTTTTTAACGACTTCATATAAATCGCAATTTTAAAAGGCCCTAAAGAGCTAGGAAGCTAAATTTTTTTATATTTGGATGGCATGAGATTGTAGCTTTCTAACAAGGTATAACTTATGTAGCTAGCATAAATAGTACCCGATATATATGCGGGCATATCGGACATTTTTCGAAAATGTCCCAAAATTACCCAAGTTTTTAACGACTTCATATAAATCGCAATTCTAAAGGCCCCTAAAGAGCTAGGAAGCTAAATTTTGTTATATTTGGATGGCATGAGATTGTAGCTTAATAACAAGGTATAACTTATGTAGCTAGCATAAATAGTACCCGATATATATGCGGGCATATCGGACATTTTTCGAAAAATGTCCCAAAATTACCCAAGTTTTTAACGACTTCATATAAATCGCAATTCTGAAGGCCCCTAAAGAGCTAGGAAGCTAAATTTGTTTATATTTGGATGGCATGAGATTGTAGCTTTCTAACAAGGTATAACTTATGTAGCTAGCATAAATAGTACCCGATATATATGCGGGCATATCGGACATTTTTCGAAAAATGTCCCAAAATTACCCAAGTTTTTAACGACTTCATATAAATCGCAATTCTAAAGGCGCCTAAAGAGCTAGGAAGCTAAATTTTTTATATTTGGATGGCATGAGATTGTAGCTTTCTAACAAAGTATAACTTAAGTAGCTAGCATAAATAGTACCCGATATATATGCGGGCATATCGGACATTTTTCGAAAAATGTCCCAAAATTACCCAAGTTTTTAACGACTTCATATAAATCGCAATTCTAAAGGCCCCTAAAGAGCTAGGAAGCTAAATTTTTTATATTTGGATGGCATGAGATTGTAGCTTTCTAACAAGGTATAACTTATGTAGCTAGCATAAATAGTACCCGATATATATGCGGGCATATCGGACATTTTTCGAAAAATGTCCCAAAATTACCCAAGTTTTTAACGACTTCATATAAATCGCAATTCTAAAGGCCCCTAAAGAGCTAGGAAGCTAAATTTTGTTATATTTGGATGGCATGAGATTGTAGCTTAATAACAAGGTATAACTTATGTAGCTAGCATAAATAGTACCCGATATATATGCGGGCATATCGGACATTTTTCGAAAAATGTCCCAAAATTACCCAAGTTTTTAACGACTTCATATAAATCGCAATTCTGAAGGCCCCTAAAGAGCTAGGAAGCTAAATTTGTTTATATTTGGATGGCATGAGATTGTAGCTTTCTAACAAGGTATAACTTATGTAGCTAGCATAAATAGTACCCGATATATATGCGGGTATATCGGACATTTTTCAAAAAAAGTCCCAAAATTATACCAGTTTTTAACGACTTCATATAAATCGCAATTTTAAAAGGCCCTAAAGAGCTAGGAAGCTAAATTTTTTTATATTTGGATGGCATGAGATTGTAGCTTTCTAACAAAGTATAACTTAAGTAGCTAGCATAAATAGTACCCGATATATATGCGGGCATATCGGACATTTTTCGAAAAATGTCCCAAAATTACCCAAGTTTTTAACGACTTCATATAAATCGCAATTCTAAAGGCCCCTAAAGAGCTAGGAAGCTAAATTTTTTATATTTGGATGGCATGAGATTGTAGCTTTCTAACAAGGTATAACTTATGTAGCTAGCATAAATAGTACCCGATATATATGCGGGTATATCGGACATTTTTCGAAAAATGTCCCAAAATTACCCCAGTTTTTAACGACTTCATATAAATAGCAATTCTAAAGGCCCCTAAAGAGCTAGGAAGCTAAATTTTTTTATATTTGGATGGCATGAGATTGTAGCTTTCTAACGAGGTATAACTTATGTAGCTAGCATAAATAGTACCCGATATATATATATTTGGATTGCATGAGATTGTAGCTTTCTAACAAAGTATAACTTATGTAGCTAGCATAAATAGTACCCGATATATATGCGGGTATATCGGACATTTTTCAAAAAATGTCCCAAAATGATACCAGTTTTTAACGACTTCATATAAATCGCAATTTTAAAAGGCCCTAAAGAGCTAGGAAGCTAAATTTTTTTATATTTGGATGGCATGAGATTGTAGCTTTCTAACAAAGTATAACTTAAGTAGCTAGCATAAATAGTACCCGATATATATGCGGGCATATCGGACATTTTTCGAAAAATGTCCCAAAATTACCCAAGTTTTTAACGACTTCATATAAATCGCAATTCTAAAGGCCCCTAAAGAGCTAGGAAGCTAAATTTTTTATATTTGGATGGCATGAGATTGTAGCTTTCTAACAAGGTATAACTTATGTAGCTAGCATAAATAGTACCCGATATATATGCGGGTATATCGGACATTTTTCAAAAAATGTCCCAAAATTACCCCAGTTTTTAACGACTTCATATAAATCGCAATTTTAAAAGGCCCTAAAGAGCTAGGAAGCTAAATTTTTTTATATTTGGATGGCATGAGATTGTAGCTTTCTAACAAGGTATAACTTATGTAGCTAGCATAAATAGTACCCGATATATATGCGGGCATATCGGACATTTTTCGAAAAATGTCCCAAAATTACCCAAGTTTTTAACGACTTCATATAAATCGCAATTCTAAAGGCCCCTAAAGAGCTAGGAAGCTAAATTTTGTTATATTTGGATGGCATGAGATTGTAGCTTTCTAACAAGGTATAACTTATGTAGCTAGCATAAATAGTACCCGATATATATGCGGGCATATCGGACATTTTTCGAAAAATGTCCCAAAATTACCCAAGTTTTTAACGACTTCATATAAATCGCAATTCTGAAGGCCCCTAAAGAGCTAGGAAGCTAAATTTGTTTATATTTGGATGGCATGAGATTGTAGCTTTCTAACAAGGTATAACTTATGTAGCTAGCATAAATAGTACCCGATATATATGCGGGTATATCGGACATTTTCAAAAAAAGTCCCAAAATTATACCAGTTTTTAACGACTTCATATAAATCGCAATTTTAAAAGGCCCTAAAGAGCTAGGAAGCTAAATTTTTTTATATTTGGATGGCATGAGATTGTAGCTTTCTAACAAAGTATAACTTAAGTAGCTAGCATAAATAGTACCCGATATATATGCGGGCATATCGGACATTTTTCGAAAAATGTCCCAAAATTACCCAAGTTTTTAACGACTTCATATAAATCGCAATTCTAAAGGCCCCTAAAGAGCTAGGAAGCTAAATTTTTTAAATTTGGATGGCATGAGATTGTAGCTTTCTAACAAGGTATAACTTATGTAGCTAGCATAAATAGTACCCGATATATATGCGGATATATCGGACATTTTTCGAAAAATGTCCCAAAATTACCCCAGTTTTTAACGACTTCATATAAATAGCAATTCTAAAGGCCCCTAAAGAGCTAGGAAGCTAAATTTTTTTATATTTGGATGGCATGAGATTGTAGCTTTCTAACAAGGTATAACTTATGTAGCTAGCATAAATAGTACCCGATATATATGCGGGTATATCGGACATTTTTCAAAAAATGTCCCAAAATTACACCAGTTTTTAACGACTTCATATAAATCGCAATAGAAATATATATGAATTCTAAAGGCCCTAAAGAGCTAGGAAGCTAAATTTTTTTATATTTGGATGGCATGAGATTGTAGCCTTCTAACAAGGTATAACTTATGTAGCTAGCATAAATAGTACCCGATATATATGCGGGCATATCGGACATTTTTCGAAAAATGTCCCAAAATTACCCAAGTTTTTAACGACTTCATATAAATCGCAATTCTAAAGGCCCCTAAAGAGCTAGGAAGCTAAATTTTTTATATTTGGATGGCATGAGATTGTAGCTTTCTAACAAGGTATAACTTATGTAGCTAGCATAAATAGTACCCGATATATATGCGGGTATATCGGACATTTTTCGAAAAATGTCCCAAAATTACCCCAGTTTTTAACGACTTCATATAAATAGCAATTCTAAAGGCCCCTAAAGAGCTAGGAAGCTAAATTTTTTTATATTTGGATGGCATGAGATTGTAGCTTTCTAACAAGGTATAACTTATGTAGCTAGCATAAATAGTACCCGATATATATGCGGGTATATCGGACATTTTTCAAAAAATGTCCCAAAATTACCCCAGTTTTTAACGACTTCATATAAATCGCAATTTTAAAAGGCCCTAAAGAGCTAGGAAGCTAAATTTTGTTATATTTGGATGGCATGAGATTGTAGCTTTCTAACAAGGTATAACTTATGTAGCTAGCATAAATAGTACCCGATATATATGCGGGCATATCGGACATTTTTCGAAAAATGTCCCAAAATTACCCAAGTTTTTAACGACTTCATATAAATCGCAATTCTGAAGGCCCCTAAAGAGCTAGGAAGCTAAATTTGTTTATATTTGGATGGCATGAGATTGTAGCTTTCTAACAAGGTATAACTTATGTAGCTAGCATAAATAGTACCCGATATATATGCGGGTATATCGGACATTTTTCAAAAAAAGTCCCAAAATTATACCAGTTTTTAACGACTTCATATAAATCGCAATTTTAAAAGGCCCTAAAGAGCTAGGAAGCTAAATTTTTTTATATTTGGATGGCATGAGATTGTAGCTTTCTAACAAAGTATAACTTAGGTAGCTAGCATAAATAGTACCCGATATATATGCGGGCATATCGGACATTTTTCGAAAAATGTCCCAAAATTACCCAAGTTTTTAACGACTTCATATAAATCGCAATTCTAAAGGCCCCTAAAGAGCTAGGAAGCTAAATTTTTTATATTTGGATGGCATGAGATTGTAGCTTTCTAACAAGGTATAACTTATGTAGCTAGCATAAATAGTACCCGATATATATGCGGGTATATCGGACATTTTTCGAAAAATGTCCCAAAATTACCCCAGTTTTTAACGACTTCATATAAATAGCAATTCTAAAGGCCCCTAAAGAGCTAGGAAGCTAAATTTTTTTATATTTGGATGGCATGAGATTGTAGCTTTCTAACAAGGTATAACTTATGTAGCTAGCATAAATAGTACCCGATATATATATATTTGGATTGCATGAGATTGTAGCTTTCTAACAAAGTATAACTTATGTAGCTAGCATAAATAGTACCCGATATATATGCGGGTATATCGGACATTTTTCAAAAAATGTCCCAAAATGATACCAGTTTTTAACGACTTCATATAAATCGCAATTTTAAAAGGCCCTAAAGAGCTAGGAAGCTAAATTTTTTTATATTTGGATGGCATGAGATTGTAGCTTTCTAACAAAGTATAACTTAAGTAGCTAGCATAAATAGTACCCGATATATATGCGGGCATATCGGACATTTTTCGAAAAATGTCCCAAAATTACCCAAGTTTTTAACGACTTCATATAAATCGCAATTCTAAAGGCCCCTAAAGAGCTAGGAAGCTAAATTTTTTATATTTGGATGGCATGAGATTGTAGCTTTCTAACAAGGTATAACTTATGTAGCTAGCATAAATAGTACCCGATATATATGCGGGTATATCGGACATTTTTCGAAAAATGTCCCAAAATTACCCCAGTTTTTAACGACTTCATATAAATCGCAATTCTAAAGGCCCCTAAAGAGCTAGGAAGCTAAATTTTTTATATTTGGATGGCATGAGATTGTAGCTTTCTAACAAGGTATAACTTATGTAGCTAGCATAAATAGTACCCGATATATATGCGGGTATATCGGACATTTTTCAAAAAATGTCCCAAAATTACACCAGTTTTTAACGACTTCATATAAATAGCAATTCTAAAGGCCCCTAAAGAGCTAGGAAGCTAAATTTTTTTATATTTGGATGGCATGAGATTGTAGCTTTCTAACAAGGTATAACTTATGTAGCTAGCATAAATAGTACCCGATATATATGCGGGTATATCGGACATTTTTCAAAAAATGTCCCAAAATTACCCCAGTTTTTAACGACTTCATATAAATCGCAATTTTAAAAGGCCCTAAAGAGCTAGGAAGCTAAATTTTTTTATATTTGGATGGCATGAGATTGTAGCTTTCTAACAAGGTATAACTTATGTAGCTAGCATAAATAGTACCCGATATATATGCGGGCATATCGGACATTTTTCGAAAAATGTCCCAAAATTACCCAAGTTTCTAACGACTTCATATAAATCGCAATTCTAAAGGCCCCTAAAGAGCTAGGAAGCTAAATTTTGTTATATTTGGATGGCATGAGATTGTAGCTTTCTAACAAGGTATAACTTATGTAGCTAGCATAAACAGTACCCGATATATATGCGGGCATATCGGACATTTTTCGAAAAATGTCCCAAAATTACCCAAGTTTTTAACGACTTCATATAAATCGCAATTCTAAAGGCCCCTAAAGAGCTAGGAAGCTAAATTTGTTTATATTTGGATGGCATGAGATTGTAGCTTTCTAACAAGGTATAACTTATGTAGCTAGCATAAATAGTACCCGATATATATGCGGGTATATCGGACATTTTTCAAAAAATGTCCCAAAATTACACCAGTTTTTAACGACTTCATATAAATCGCAATAGAAATATATGTGAATTCTAAAGGCCCTAAAGAGCTAGGAAGCTAAATTTTTTATATTTGGATGGCATGAGATTGTAGCTTTCTAACAAGGTATAACTTATGTAGCTAGCATAAATAGTACCCGATATATATGCGGGTATATCGGACATTTTTCGAAAAATGTCCCAAAATTACCCCAGTTTTTAACGACTTCATATAAATCGCAATTTTAAAAGGCCCTAAAGAGCTAGGAAGCTAAATTTTTTTATATTTGGATTGCATGAGATTGTAGCTTTCTAACAAGGTATAACTTATGTAGCTAGCATAAATAGTACCCGATATATATGCGGGTATATCGGACATTTTTCAAAAAATGTCCCAAAATTATACCAGTTTTTAACGACTTCATATAAATCGCAATTTTAAAAGGCCCTAAAGAGCTAGGAAGCTAAATTTTTTTATATTTGGATGGCATGAGATTGTAGCTTTCTAACAAAGTATAACTTAAGTAGCTAGCATAAATAGTACCCGATATATATGCGGGCATATCGGACATTTTTCGAAAAATGTCCCAAAATTACCCAAGTTTTTAACGACTTCATATAAATCGCAATTCTAAAGGCCCCTAAAGAGCTAGGAAGCTAAATTTTTTATATTTGGATGGCATGAGATTGTAGCTTTCTAACAAGATATAACTTATGTAGCTAGCATAAATAGTACCCGATATATATGCGGGTATATCGGACATTTTTCGAAAAATGTCCCAAAATTACCCCAGTTTTTAACGACTTCATATAAATAGCAATTCTAAAGGCCCCTAAAGAGCTAGGAAGCTAAATTTTTTTATATTTGGATGGCATGAGATTGTAGCTTTCTAACAAGGTATAACTTATGTAGCTAGCATAAATAGTACCCGATATATATGCGGGTATATCGGACATTTTTCAAAAAATGTCCCAAAATTACCCCAGTTTTTAACGACTTCATATAAATCGCAATTTTAAAAGGCCCTAAAGAGCTAGGAAGCTAAATTTTTTTATATTTGGATGGCATGAGATTGTAGCTTTCTAACAAGGTATAACTTATGTAGCTAGCATAAATAGTACCCGATATATATGCGGGCATATCGGACATTTTTCGAAAAATGTCCCAAAATTACCCAAGTTTTTAACGACTTCATAAATCGCAATTCTAAAGGCCCCTAAAGAGCTAGGAAGCTAAATTTGTTTATATTTGGATGGCATGAGATTGTAGCTTTCTAACAAGGTATAACTTATGTAGCTAGCATAAATAGTACCCGATATATATACACCAGTTTTTAACGACTTCATATAAATCGCAATAGAAATATATATGAATTCTAAAGGCCCTAAAGAGCTAGGAAGCTAAATTTTTTTATATTTGGATAGCATGAGATTGTAGCTTTCTAACAAGGTATAACTTATGTAGCTAGCATAAATAGTACCCGATATATATGCGGGCATATCGGACATTTTTCGAAAAATGTCCCAAAATTACCCAAGTTTTTAACGACTTCATATAAATCGCAATTCTAAAGGCCCCTAAAGAGCTAGGAAGCTAAATTTTTTTTATTTGGATGGCATGAGATTGTAGCTTTCTAACAAGGTATAACTTATGTAGCTAGCATAAATAGTACCCGATATATATGCGGGTATATCGGACATTTTTCAAAAAATGTCCCAAAATTACCCCAGTTTTTAACGACTTCATATAAATCGCAATTTTAAAAGGCCCTAAAGAGCTAGGAAGGTAAATTTTTTTATATTTGGATGGCATGAGATTGTAGCTTTCTAACAAGGTATAACTTATGTACCTAGCATAAATAGTACCCGATATATATGCGGGCATATCGGACATTTTTCAAAAAATGTCCCAAAATTACCCAAGTTTTTAACGACTTCATATAAATCGCAATTCTAAAGGCCCCTAAAGAGCTAGGAAGCTAAATTTTTTTTATTTGGATGGCATGAGATTGTAGCTTTCTAACAAGGTATAACTTATGTAGCTAGCATAAATAGTACCCGATATATATGCGGGTATATCGGACATTTTTCAAAAAAAGTCCCAAAATTATACCAGTTTTTAACGACTTCATATAAATCGCAATTTTAAAAGGCCCTAAAGAGCTAGGAAGCTAAATTTTTTTATATTTGGATGGCATGAGATTGTAGCTTTCTAACAAAGTATAACTTAAGTAGCTAGCATAAATAGTACCCGATATATATGCGGGCATATCGGACATTTTTCGAAAAATGTCCCAAAATTACCCAAGTTTTTAACGACTTCATATAAATCGCAATTCTAAAGGCCCCTAAAGAGCTAGGAAGCTAAATTTTTTATATTTGGATGGCATGAGATTGTAGCTTTCTAACAAGGTATAACTTATGTAGCTAGCATAAATAGTACCCGATATATATGCGGGTATATCGGACATTTTTCGAAAAATGTCCCAAAATTACCCCAGTTTTTAACGACTTCATATAAATAGCAATTCTAAAGGCCCCTAAAGAGCTATGAAGCTAAATTTTTTTATATTTGGATGGCATGAGATTGTAGCTTTCTAACAAGGTATAACTTATGTAGCTAGCATAAATAGTACCCGATATATATGCGGGTATATCGGACATTTTTCAAAAAATGTCCCAAAATTACACCAGTTTTTAACGACTTCATATAAATAGCAATTCTAAAGGCCCCTAAAGAGCTAGGAAGCTAAATTTTTTTATATTTGGATGGCATGAGATTGTAGCTTTCTAACAAGGTATAACTTATGTAGCTAGCATAAATAGTACCCGATATATATGCGGGTATATCGGACATTTTTCAAAAAATGTCCCAAAATTACCCCAGTTTTTAACGACTTCATATAAATCGCAATTTTAAAAGGCCCTAAAGAGCTAGGAAGCTAAATTTTTTTATATTTGGATGGCATGAGATTGTAGCTTTCTAACAAGGTATAACTTATGTAGCTAGCATAAATAGTACCCGATATATATGCGGGCATATCGGACATTTTTCGAAAAATGTCCCAAAATTACCCAAGTTTCTAACGACTTCATATAAATCGCAATTCTAAAGGCCCCTAAAGAGCTAGGAAGCTAAATTTTGTTATATTTGGATGGCATGAGATTGTAGCTTTCTAACAAGGTATAACTTATGTAGCTAGCATAAACAGTACCCGATATATATGCGGGCATATCGGACATTTTTCGAAAAATGTCCCAAAATTACCCAAGTTTTTAACGACTTCATATAAATCGCAATTCTAAAGGCCCCTAAAGAGCTAGGAAGCTAAATTTGTTTATATTTGGATGGCATGAGATTGTAGCTTTCTAACAAGGTATAACTTATGTAGCTAGCATAAATAGTACCCGATATATATGCGGGTATATCGGACATTTTTCAAAAAATGTCCCAAAATTACACCAGTTTTTAACGACTTCATATAAATCGCAATAGAAATATATATGAATTCTAAAGGCCCTAAAGAGCTAGGAAGCTAAATTTTTTATATTTGGATGGCATGAGATTGTAGCTTTCTAACAAGGTATAACTTATGTAGCTAGCATAAATAGTACCCGATATATATGCGGGTATATCGGACATTTTTCAAAAAATGTCCCAAAATTATACCAGTTTTTAACGACTTCATATAAATCGCAATTTTAAAAGGCCCTAAAGAGCTAGGAAGCTAAATTTTTTTATATTTGGATGGCATGAGATTGTAGCTTTCTAACAAAGTATAACTTAAGTAGCTAGCATAAATAGTACCCGATATATATGCGGGCATATCGGACATTTTTCGAAAAATGTCCCAAAATTACCCAAGTTTTTAACGACTTCATATAAATCGCAATTCTAAAGGCCCCTAAAGAGCTAGGAAGCTAAATTTTTTATATTTGGATGGCATGAGATTGTAGCTTTCTAACAAGATATAACTTATGTAGCTAGCATAAATAGTACCCGATATATATGCGGGTATATCGGACATTTTTCGAAAAATGTCCCAAAATTACCCCAGTTTTTAACGACTTCATATAAATAGCAATTCTAAAGGCCCCTAAAGAGCTAGGAAGCTAAATTTTTTTATATTTGGATGGCATGAGATTGTAGCTTTCTAACAAGGTATAACTTATGTAGCTAGCATAAATAGTACCCGATATATATGCGGGTATATCGGACATTTTTCAAAAAATGTCCCAAAATTACCCCAGTTTTTAACGACTTCATATAAATCGCAATTTTAAAAGGCCCTAAAGAGCTAGGAAGCTAAATTTTTTTATATTTGGATGGCATGAGATTGTAGCTTTCTAACAAGGTATAACTTATGTAGCTAGCATAAATAGTACCCGATATATATGCGGGCATATCGGACATTTTTCGAAAAATGTCCCAAAATTACCCAAGTTTTTAACGACTTCATAAATCGCAATTCTAAAGGCCCCTAAAGAGCTAGGAAGCTAAATTTGTTTATATTTGGATGGCATGAGATTGTAGCTTTCTAACAAGGTATAACTTATGTAGCTAGCATAAATAGTACCCGATATATATGCGGGTATATCGGACATTTTTCAAAAAATGTCCCAAAATTACCCCAGTTTTTAACGACTTCATATAAATCGCAATTTTAAAAGGCCCTAAAGAGCTAGGAAGGTAAATTTTTTTATATTTGGATGGCATGAGATTGTAGCTTTCTAACAAGGTATAACTTATGTACCTAGCATAAATAGTACCCGATATATATGCGGGCATATCGGACATTTTTCAAAAAATGTCCCAAAATTACCCAAGTTTTTAACGACTTCATATAAATCGCAATTCTAAAGGCCCCTAAAGAGCTAGGAAGCTAAATTTTTTTTATTTGGATGGCATGAGATTGTAGCTTTCTAACAAGGTATAACTTATGTAGCTAGCATAAATAGTACCCGATATATATGCGGGTATATCGGACATTTTTCAAAAAATGTCCCAAAATTACCCCAGTTTTTAACGACTTCATATAAATCGCAATTTTAAAAGGCCCTAAAGAGCTAGGAAGGTAAATTTTTTTATATTTGGATGGCATGAGATTGTAGCTTTCTAACAAGGTATAACTTATGTACCTAGCATAAATAGTACCCGATATATATGCGGGCATATCGGACATTTTTCAAAAAATGTCCCAAAATTATCCAAGTTTTTAACGACTTCATATAAATCGCAATTCTAAAGGCCCCTAAAGAGCTAGGAAGCTAAATTTTTTTATATTTGGATGGCATGAGATTGTAGCTTTCTAACAAGGTATAACTTATGTAGCTAGCATAAATACTACCCGATATATATGCGGGCATATCGGACATTTTTCGAAAAATGTCCCAAAATTACCCAAGTTTTTAACGACTTCATATAAATCGCAATTCTAAAGGCCCCTAAAGAGCTAGGAAGCTAAATTTGTTTATATTTGGATGGCATGAGATTGTAGCTTTCTAACAAGGTATAACTTATGTAGCTAGCATAAATAGTACCCGATATATATGCGGGTATATCGGACATTTTTCAAAAAATGTCCCAAAATTACCCCAGTTTTTAACGACTTCATATAAATCGCAATTTTAAAAGGCCGTAAAGAGCTAGGAAGCTAAATTTTTTTATATTTGGATGGCATGAGATTGTAGCTTTCTAACAAGGTATAACTTATGTAGCTAGCATAAATAGTACCCGATATATATGCGGGCATATCGGAAATTTTTCAAAAAATGTCCCAAAATTACCCCAGTTTTTAACGACTTCATATAAATCGCAATTTTAAAAGGCCCTAAAGAGCTAGGAAGCTAAATTTTTTTATATTTGGATGGCATGAGATTGTAGCTTTCTAATAAGGTATAACTTATGTAGCTAGCATAAATAGTACCCGATATATATGCGGGCATATCGGACATTTTTCAAAAAATGTCCCAAAATTACCCCAGTTTTTAACGACTTCATATAAATCGCAATTTTAAAAGGCCCTAAAGAGCTAGGAAGCTAAATTTTTTTATATTTGGATGGCATGAGATTGTAGCTTTCTAACAAAGTATAACTTATGTAGCTAGCATAAATAGTACCCGATATATATGCGGGTATATCGGACATTTTTCGAAAAATGTCCCAAAATTACCCCAGTTTTTAACGACTTCATATAAATCGCAATTCTAAAGGCCCCTAAAGAGCTAGGAAGCTAAATTTTTTTATATTTGGATGGCATGAGATTGTAGCTTTCTAACAAGGTATAACTTATGTAGCTAGCATAAATAGTACCTGATATATATGCGGGTATATCGGACATTTTTCAAAAAATGTCCCAAAATTACCCCAGTTTTTAACGACTTCATATAAATCGCAATTTTAAAAGGCCCTAAAGAGCTAGGAAGCTAAATTTTTTTTATTTGGATGGCATGAGATTGTAGCTTTCTAACAAGGTATAACTTATGTAGCTAGCATAAATAGTACCCGATATATATGCGGGTATATCGGACATTTTTCAAAAAATGTCCCAAAATTACCCCAGTTTTTAACGACTTCATATAAATCGCAATTTTAAAAGGCCCTAAAGAGCTAGGAAGGTAAATTTTTTTATATTTGGATGGCATGAGATTGTAGCTTTCTAACAAGGTATAACTTATGTAGCTAGCATAAATAGTACCCGATATATATGCGGGTATATCGGACATTTTTCAAAAAATGTCCCAAAATTACACCAGTTTTTAACGACTTCATATAAATCGCAATAGAAATATATATGAATTCTAAAGGCCCTAAAGAGCTAGGAAGCTAAATTTTTTTATATTTGGATGGCATGAGATTGTAGCTTTCTAACAAGGTATAACTTATGTAGCTAGCATAAATAGTACCCGATATATATGCGGGCATATCGGACATTTTTCGAAAAATGTCCCAAAATTACCCAAGTTTTTAACGACTTCATATAAATCGCAATTCTAAAGGCCCCTAAAGAGCTAGGAAGCTAAATTTTTTTTATTTGGATGGCATGAGATTGTAGCTTTCTAACAAGGTATAACTTATGTAGCTAGCATAAATAGTACCCGATATATATGCGGGTATATCGGACATTTTTCAAAAAATGTCCCAAAATTACCCCAGTTTTTAACGACTTCATATAAATCGCAATTTTAAAAGGCCCTAAAGAGCTAGGAAGGTAAATTTTTTTATATTTGGATGGCATGAGATTGTAGCTTTCTAACAAGGTATAACTTATGTACCTAGCATAAATAGTACCCGATATATATGCGGGCATATCGGACATTTTTCAAAAAATGTCCCAAAATTACCCAAGTTTTTAACGACTTCATATAAATCGCAATTCTAAAGGCCCCTAAAGAGCTAGGAAGCTAAATTTTTTTTATTTGGATGGCATGAGATTGTAGCTTTCTAACAAGGTATAACTTATGTAGCTAGCATAAATAGTACCCGATATATATGCGGGTATATCGGACATTTTTCAAAAAATGTCCCAAAATTACCCCAGTTTTTAACGACTTCATATAAATCGCAATTTTAAAAGGCCCTAAAGAGCTAGGAAGGTAAATTTTTTTATATTTGGATGGCATGAGATTGTAGCTTTCTAACAAGGTATAACTTATGTACCTAGCATAAATAGTACCCGATATATATGCGGGCATATCGGACATTTTTCGAAAAATGTCCCAAAATTACCCAAGTTTTTAACGACTTCATATAAATCGCAATTCTAAAGGCCCCTAAAGAGCTAGGAAGCTAAATTTGTTTATATTTGGATGGCATGAGATTGTAGCTTTCTAACAAGGTATAACTTATGTAGCTAGCATAAATAGTACCCGATATATATGCGGGTATATCGGACATTTTTCAAAAAATGTCCCAAAATTACCCCAGTTTTTAACGACTTCATATAAATCGCAATTTTAAAAGGCCGTAAAGAGCTAGGAAGCTAAATTTTTTTATATTTGGATGGCATGAGATTGTAGCTTTCTAACAAGGTATAACTTATGTAGCTAGCATAAATAGTACCCGATATATATGCGGGCATATCGGAAATTTTTCAAAAAATGTCCCAAAATTACCCCAGTTTTTAACGACTTCATATAAATCGCAATTTTAAAAGGCCCTAAAGAGCTAGGAAGCTAAATTTTTTTATATTTGGATGGCATGAGATTGTAGCTTTCTAATAAGGTATAACTTATGTAGCTAGCATAAATAGTACCCGATATATATGCGGGCATATCGGACATTTTTCAAAAAATGTCCCAAAATTACCCCAGTTTTTAACGACTTCATATAAATCGCAATTTTAAAAGGCCCTAAAGAGCTAGGAAGCTAAATTTTTTTATATTTGGATGGCATGAGATTGTAGCTTTCTAACAAAGTATAACTTATGTAGCTAGCATAAATAGTACCCGATATATATGCGGGTATATCGGACATTTTTCGAAAAATGTCCCAAAATTACCCCAGTTTTTAACGACTTCATATAAATCGCAATTCTAAAGGCCCCTAAAGAGGTAGGAAGCTAAATTTTTTTATATTTGGATGGCATGAGATTGTAGCTTTCTAACAAGGTATAACTTATGTAGCTAGCATAAATAGTACCTGATATATATGCGGGTATATCGGACATTTTTCAAAAAATGTCCCAAAATTACCCCAGTTTTTAACGACTTCATATAAATCGCAATTTTAAAAGGCCCTAAAGAGCTAGGAAGCTAAATTTTTTTTATTTGGATGGCATGAGATTGTAGCTTTCTAACAAGGTATAACTTATGTAGCTAGCATAAATAGTACCCGATATATATGCGGGTATATCGGACATTTTTCAAAAAATGTCCCAAAATTACCCCAGTTTTTAACGACTTCATATAAATCGCAATTTTAAAAGGCCCTAAAGAGCTAGGAAGGTAAATTTTTTTATATTTGGATGGCATGAGATTGTAGCTTTCTAACAAGGTATAACTTATGTACCTAGCATAAATAGTACCCGATATATATGCGGGCATATCGGACATTTTTCAAAAAATGTCCCAAAATTACCCAAGTTTTTAACGACTTCATATAAATCGCAATTCTAAAGGCCCCTAAAGAGCTAGGAAGCTAAATTTTTTTATATTTGGATGGCATGAGATTGTAGCTTTCTAACAAGGTATAACTTATGTAGCTAGCATAAATACTACCCGATATATATGCGGGCATATCGGACATTTTTCGAAAAATGTCCCAAAATTACCCAAGTTTTTAACGACTTCATATAAATCGCAATTCTAAAGGCCCCTAAAGAGCTAGGAAGCTAAATTTGTTTATATTTGGATGGCATGAGATTGTAGCTTTCTAACAAGGTATAACTTATGTAGCTAGAATAAATAGTACCCGATATATATGCGGGTATATCGGACATTTTTCGAAAAATGTCCCAAAATTACCCCAGTTTTTAACGACTTCATATAAATCGCAATTCTAAATGCCCCTAAAGAGCTAGGAAGCAAAATTTTTTTATATTTGGATGGCATGAGATTGTAGCTTTCTAACAAGGTATAACTTATGTAGCTAGCATAAATAGTACCCGATATATATGCGGGTATATCGGACATTTTTCAAAAAATGTCCCAAAATTACCCCAGTTTTTAACGACTTCATATAAATCGCAATTTTAAAAGGCCCTAAAGAGCTAGGAAGCTAAATTTTTTTACATTTGGATGGCATGAGATTGTAGCTTTCCATGAGATTGTAGCCCTAAAGAGCTAGGAAGCTAAATTTTTTTATATTTGGATGGCATGAGATTGTAGCTTTCTAACAAGGTATAACTTATGTAGCTAGAATAAATAGTACCCGATATATATGCGGGTATATCGGACATTTTTCGAAAAATGTCCCAAAATTACCCCAGTTTTTAACGACTTCATATAAATCGCAATTCTAAATGCCCCTAAAGAGCTAGGAAGCTAAATTTTTTTATATTTGGATGGCATGAGATTGTAGCTTTCTAACAAGGTATAACTTATGTAGCTAGCATAAATAGTACCCGATATATATGCGGGTATATCGGACATTTTTCAAAAAATGTCCCAAAATTACCCCAGTTTTTAACGACTTCATATAAATCGCAATTCTAAAGGCCCCTAAAGAGCTAGGAAGCTAAATTTTTTTATATTTGGATGGCATGAGATTGTAGCTTTCCATGAGATTGTAGCCCTAAAGAGCTAGGAAGCTAAATTTTTTTATATTTGGATGGCATGAGATTGTAGCTTTCTAACAAGGTATAACTTATGTAGCTAGAATAAATAGTACCCGATATATATGCGGGTATATTGGACATTTTTCGAAAAATGTCCCAAAATTACCCCAGTTTTTAACGACTTCATATAAATCGCAATTCTAAATGCCCCTAAAGAGCTAGGAAGCAAAATTTTTTTATATTTGGATGGCATGAGATTGTAGCTTTCTAACAAGGTATAACTTATGTAGCTAGCATAAATAGTACCCGATATATATGCGGGTATATCGGACATTTTTCAAAAAATGTCCCAAAATTACCCCAGTTTTTAACGACTTCATATAAATCGCAATTCTACAGGCCCCTAAAGAGCTAGGAAGCTAAATTTTTTTATATTTGGATGGCATGAGATTGTAGCTTTCTAACAAAGTATAACTTAAGTAGCTAGCATAAATAGTACCCGATATATATGCGGGTATATCGGACATTTTTCGAAAAATGTCCCAAAATTACCCCAGTTTTTAACGACTTCATATAAATCGCAATTCTAAAGGCCCCTAAAGAGCTAGGAAGCTAAATTTTTTTATATTTGGATGGCATGAGATTGTAGCTTTCTAACAAGGTATAACTTATGTAGCTAGCTTAAATAGTACCCGATATATATGCGGGTATATCGGACATTTGTCAAAAAATGTCCCAAAATTACCCCAGTTTTTAACGACTTCATATAAATCACAATTTTAAAAGGCCCTAAAGAGCTAGGAAGCTAAATTTTTTTATATTTGGATGGCATGAGATTGTAGCTTTCTAACAAAGTATAAGTTAAGTAGCTAGCATAAATAGTACCCGATATATATGCGGGTATATCGGACATTTTTCGAAAAATGTCCCAAAATTACCCCAGTTTTTAATGACTTCATATAAATCGCAATTCTAAAGGCCCCTAAAGAGCTAGGAAGTTAATTTTTTTATATTTGGATTGCATGAGATTGTAGCTTTCTAACAAGGTATAACTTATGTAGCTAGCATAAATAGTACCCGATATATATGCGGGTATATCGGACATTTTTCGAAAAATGTCCCAAAATTACCCCAGTTTTTAACGACTTCATATAAATCGCAATTTTAAAAGGCCCTAAAGAGCTAGGAAGATAAATTTTTTTATATTTGGATTGCATGAGATTGTAGCTTTCTAACAAGGTATAACTTATGTAGCTAGCATAAATAGTACCCGATATATATGCGGGTATATCGGACATTTTTCAAAAAATGTCCCAAAATTACACCAGTTTTTAACGACTTCATATAAAACGCAATTTTAAAAGGCCCTAAAGAGCTAGGAAGCTAAATTTTTTTATATTTGGATGGCATGAGATTGTAGCTTTCTAACAAGTTATAACTTATGTAGCTAGCGTAAATAGTACCCGATATATATGCGGGTATATCGGACATTTTTCGAAAAATGTCCCAAAATTACCCCAGTTTTTAACGACTTCATATAAATCGCAATTCTAAAGGCTCCTAAAGAGCTAGGAAGCTAAATTTGTTTATATTTTGATGGCATGAGATTGTAGCTTTCCATGAGAATGTAGCCCTAAAGAGCTAGGAAGCTAATTTTTTTTATATTTGGATGGCATGAGATTGTAGCTTTCTAACAAGGTATAACTTATGTAGCTAGCATAAATAGTACCCGATATATATGCGGGTATATCGGACATTTTTCAAAAAATGTCCCAAAATTACCCCAGTTTTTAACGACTTCATATAAATCGCAATTTTAAAAGGCCCTAAACAGCTAGGAAGCTAAATTTTTTTATATTTGGATGGCATGAGATTGTAGCTTTCTAACAAAGTATAACTTAAGTAGCTAGCATAAATAGTACCCGATATATATGCGGGCATATCGGACATTTTTCGAAAAATGTCCCAAAATTACCCCAGTTTTTAACGACTTCATATAAATCGCAATTTTAAAAGGCCCTAAAGAGCTAGGAAGCTAAATTTTTTTATATTTGGATGGCATGAGATTGTAGCTTTCTAACAAGGTATAACTTATGTAGCTAGCATAAATAGTACCCGATATATATGCGGGCATATCGGACATTTTTCAAAAAATGTCCCAAAATTACCCCAGTTTTTAACGACTTCATATAAATCGCAATTTTAAAAGGCCCTAAAGAGCTAGGAAGCTAAATTTTTTTATATTTGGATGGCATGAGATTGTAGCTTTCTAACAAGGTATAACTTATGTAGCTAGCATAAATAGTACCCGATATATATGCGGGTATATCGGACATTTTTCGAAAAATGTCCCAAAATTACCCCAGTTTTTAACGACTTCATATAAATCGCAATTTTAAAAGGCCCTAAAGAGCTAGGAAGCTAAATTTTTTTATATTTGGATTGCATGAGATTGTAGCTTTCTAACAAGGTATAACTTATGTAGCTAGCATAAATAGTACCCGTTATATATGCGGGTATATCGTACATTTTTCAAAAAATGTCCCAAAATTACACCAGTTTTTAACGACTTCATATAAATAGCAATTTTAAAAGGCCCTAAAGAGCTAGGAAGCTAAATTTTTTTATATTTGGATGGCATGAGATTGTAGCTTTCTAACAAGGTATAACTTATGTAGCTATCATAAATAGTACCCGATATATATGCGGGTATATCGGACATTTTTCGAAAAATGTCCCAAAATTACCCCAGTTTTTAACGACTTCATATAAATCGCAATTCTAAAGGCCCCTAAAGAGCTAGGAAGCTAAATTTTTTTATATTTGGATGGCATGAGATTGTAGCTTTCTAATAAGGTATAACTTATGTAGCTAGCATAAATAGTACCCGATATATATGCGGGTATATCGGACATTTTTCGAAAAATGTCCCAAAATTACCCCAGTTTTTAACGACTTCATATAAATCGCAATTTTAAAAGGCCCTAAAGAGATAGGAAGCTAAATTTTTTTTATATTTGGATTGCATGAGATTGTAGCTTTCTAACAAGGTATAACTTATGTAGCTAGCATAAATAGTACCCGATATATATGCGGGCATATCGGACATTTTTCAAAAAATGTCCCAAAATTACCCCAGTTTTTAACGACTTCATATAAATCGCAATTTTAAAAGGCCCTAAAGAGCTAGGAAGCTAAATTTTTTTATATTTGGATGGCATGAGATTGTAGCTTTCTAACAAGGTATAACTTATGTAGCTAGCATAAATAGTACCCGATATATATGCGGGTATATCGGACATTTTTCGAAAAATGTCCCAAAATTACCCAAGTTTTTAACGACTTCATATAAATCGCAATTCTAAAGGCCCCTAAAGAGCTAGGAAGTTAATTTTTTTTATATTTGGATTGCATGAGATTGTAGCTTTCTAACAAGGTATAACTTATGTAGCTAGCATAAATAGTACCCGATATATATGCGGGTATATCGGATATTTTTCGAAAAATGTCCCAAAATTACCCCAGTTTTTAACGACTTCATATAAATCGCAATTTTAAAAGGCCCTAAAGAGCTAGGAAGCTAAATTTTTTCATATTTGGATTGCATGAGATTGTAGCTTTCTAACAAGGTATAACTTATGTAGCTAGCATAAATAGTACCCGATATATATGCAGGTATATCGGACATTTTTCAAAAAATGTCCCAAAATTACACCAGTTTTTAACGACTTCATATAAATCGCAATTTTAAAAGGCCCTAAAGAGCTAGGAAGCTAAATTTTTTTATATTTGGATGGCATGAGATTGTATCTTTCTAACAAAGTATAACTTAAGTAGCTAGCATAAATAGTACCCGATATATATGCGGGCATATCGGACATTTTTCGAAAAATGTCCCAAAATTACCCAAGTTTTTAACGACTTCATATAAATCGCAATTCTAAACGCCCCTAAAGAGCTAGGAAGCTAAATTTGTTTATATTTGGATGGCATGAGATTGTAGCTTTCTAACAAGTTATAACTTATGTAGCTAGCATAAATAGTACCCGATATATATGCGGGCATATCGGACATTTTTAAAAAAATGTCCCAAAATTACCCCAGTTTTTAACGACTTCATATAAATCGCAATTTTAAAAGGCCCTAAAGAGCTAGGAAGCTAAATTTTTTTATATTTGGATGGCATGAGATTGTAGCTTTCTAATAAGGTATAACTTATGTAGCTAGCATAAATAGTACCCGATATATATGCGGGCATATCGGACATTTTTCAAAAAATGTCCCAAGATTACCCCAGTTTTTAACGACTTCATATAAATCGCAATTTTAAAAGGCCCTAAAGAGCTAGGAAGCTAAATTTTTTTATATTTGGATGGCATGAGATTGTAGCTTTCTAACAAGGTATAACTTATGTAGCTAGCATAAATAGTACCCGATATATATGCGGGTATATCGGACATTTTTCGAAAAATGTCCCAAAATTACCCAAGTTTTTAACGACTTCATATAAATCGCAATTTTAAAAGGCCCTAAAGAGCTAGGAAGCTAAATTTTGTTATATTTGGATTGCATGAGATTGTAGCTTTCTAACAAGGTATAACTTATGTAGCTAGCATAAATAGTACCCGATATATATGCGGGTATATCGGACATTTTTCGAAAAATGTCCCAAAATTACCCCAGTTTTTAACGACTTCATATAAATCGCAATTTTAAAAGGCCCTAAAGAGCTAGGAAGCTAAATTTTTTTATATTTGGATGGCATGAGATTGTAGCTTTCTAACAAGGTATAACTTATGTAGCTAGCATAAATAGTACCCGATATATATGCGGGCATATCGGACATTTTTCAAAAAATGTCCCAAAATTACCCCAGTTTTTAACGACTTCATATAAATCGCAATTTTAAAAGGCCCTAAAGAGCTAGGAAGCTAAATTTTTTTATATTTGGATGGCATGAGATTGTAGCTTTCTAACAAGGTATAACTTATGTAGCTAGCATAAATAGTACCCGATATATATGCGGGTATATCGGACATTTTTCGAAAAATGTCCCAAAATTACCCAAGTTTTTAACGACTTCATATAAATCGCAATTTTAAAAGGCCCTAAAGAGCTAGGAAGCTAAATTTTGTTATATTTGGATTGCATGAGATTGTAGCTTTCTAACAAGGTATAACTTATGTAGCTAGCATAAATAGTACCCGATATATATGCGGGTATATCGGACATTTTTCGAAAAATGTCCCAAAATTACCCCAGTTTTTAACGACTTCATATAAATCGCAATTTTAAAAGGCCCTAAAGAGCTAGGAAGCTAAATTTTTTTATATTTGGATGGCATGAGATTGTAGCTTTCTAACAAGGTATAACTTATGTAGCTAGCATAAATAGTACCCGATATATATGCGGGCATATCGGACATTTTTCAAAAAATGTCCCAAAATTACCCCAGTTTTTAACGACTTCATATAAATCGCAATTTTAAAAGGCCCTAAAGAGCTAGGAAGCTAAATTTTTTTATATTTGGATGGCATGAGATTGTAGCTTTCTAACAAGGTATAATGCGGGCATATCGGACATTTTTCAAAAAATGTAACAAAATTACCCCAGTTTTTAACGACTTCATATAAATCGCAATTTTAAAAGGCCCTAAAGAGCTAGGAAGCTAAATTTTTTTATATTTGGATGGCATGAGATTGTAGCTTTCTAACAAGGTATAACTTATGTAGCTAGCATAAATAGTACCCGATATATATGCGGGTATATCGGACATTTTTCGAAAAATGTCCCAAAATTACCCCAGTTTTTAATGACTTCATATAAATCGCAATTTTAAAAGGCCCTAAAGAGCTAGGAAGCTAAATTTTTTTATATTTGGATGGCATGAGATTGTAGCTTTCTAACAAGGTATAACTTATGTAGCTAGCATAAATAGTACCCGATATATATGCGGGTATATCGGACATTTTTCGAAAAATGTCCCAAAATTACCCCAGTTTTTAACGACTTCATATAAATCGCAATTCTAAAGGCCCCTAAAGAGCTAGGAAGCTAAATTTGTTTATATTTGGATGGCATGAGATTGTAGCCCTAAAGAGGTAGGAAGCTAAATTTTTTTATATTTGGATGGCATGAGATTGTAGCTTTCTAACAAGGTATAACTTATGTAGCTAGAATAAATAGTACCCGATATATATGCGGGTATATCGGACATTTTTCGAAAAATATCCCAAAATTACCCCAGTTTTTAACGACTTCATATAAATCGCAATTTTAAAAGGCCCTAAAGAGCTAGGAAGCTAAATTTTTTTATATTTGGATTGCATGAGATTGTAGCTTTCTAACAAGGTATAACTTATGTAGCTAGCATAAATAGTACCCGATATATATGCGGGTATATCGGACATTTTTCAAAAAATGTCCCAAAATTACACCAGTTTTTAACGACTTCATATAAATCGCAATTTTAAAAGGCCCTAAAGAGCTAGGAAGCTAAATTTTTTTATATTTGGATGGCATGAGATTGTAGCTTTCTAACAAAGTATAACTTAAGTAGCTAGCATAAATAGTACCCGATATATATGCGGGTATATCGGACATTTTTCGAAAAATGTCCCAAAATTACCCAAGTTTTTAACGACTTCATATAAATCGCAATTCTAAAGGCCCCTAAAGAGCTAGGAAGCTAAATTTTTTTATATTTGGATGGCATTGAGCTTTCTAATCGCAAAAAATGTCCCAAAATTACCCCAGTTTTTAACGACTTCATATAAATCGCAATTCTAAAGGCCCCTAAAGAGCTAGGAAGCTAATTTTTTTTATATTTGGATGGCATGAGATTGTAGCTTTCTAACAAGGTATAACTTATGTAGCTACCATAGATAGTACAAGATACATATGCGGGTATATCGGACATTTTTCGAAAAATGTCCCAAAATTACCCCAGTTTTTAACGACTTCATATAAATCGCAATTCTAAAGGCCCCTAAAGAGCTAGGAAGCTAAATTTTTTTATATTTGGATGGCATGAGATTGTAGCTTTCTAACAAGGTATAACTTATGTAGCTAGCATAAATAGTACCCGATATATATGCGGGTATATCGGACATTTTTCGAAAAATGTCCCAAAATTACCCAAGTTTTTAACGACTTCATATAAATCGCAATTTTAAAAGGCCCTAAAGAGCTAGGAAGCTAAATTTTGTTATATTTGGATTGCATGAGATTGTAGCTTTCTAACAAGGTATAACTTATGTAGCTAGCATAAATAGAACCCGATATATATGCGGGTATATCGGACATTTTTCGAAAAATGTCCCAAAATTACCCCAGTTTTTAACGACTTCATATAAATCGCAATTTTAAAAGGCCCTAAAGAGCTAGGAAGCTAAATTTTTTTATATTTGGATGGCATGAGATTGTAGCTTTCTAACAAGGTATAACTTATGTAGCTAGCATAAATAGTACCCGATATATATGCGGGTATATCGGACATTTTTCGAAAAATGTCCCAAAATTACCCCAGTTTTTAATGACTTCATATAAATCGCAATTTTAAAAGGCCCTAAAGAGCTAGGAAGCTAAATTTTTTTATATTTGGATGGCATGAGATTGTAGCTTTCTAACAAGGTATAACTTATGTAGCTAGCATAAATAGTACCCGATATATATGCGGGTATATCGGACATTTTTCGAAAAATGTCCCAAAATTACCCCAGTTTTTAACGACTTCATATAAATCGCAATTCTAAAGGCCCCTAAAGAGCTAGGAAGCTAAATTTGTTTATATTTGGATGGCATGAGATTGTAGCCCTAAAGAGCTAGGAAGCTAAATTTTTTTATATTTGGATGGCATGAGATTGTAGCTTTCTAACAAGGTATAACTTATGTAGCTAGAATAAATAGTACCCGATATATATGCGGGTATATCGGACATTTTTCGAAAAATATCCCAAAATTACCCCAGTTTTTAACGACTTCATATAAATCGCAATTTTAAAAGGCCCTAAAGAGCTAGGAAGCTAAATTTTTTTATATTTGGATTGCATGAGATTGTAGCTTTCTAACAAGGTATAACTTATGTAGCTAGCATAAATAGTACCCGATATATATGCGGGTATATCGGACATTTTTCAAAAAATGTCCCAAAATTACACCAGTTTTTAACGACTTCATATAAATCGCAATTTTAAAAGGCCCTAAAGAGCTAGGAAGCTAAATTTTTTTATATTTGGATGGCATGAGATTGTAGCTTTCTAACAAAGTATAACTTAAGTAGCTAGCATAAATAGTACCCGATATATATGCGGGTATATCGGACATTTTTCGAAAAATGTCCCAAAATTACCCAAGTTTTTAACGACTTCATATAAATCGCAATTCTAAAGGCCCCTAAAGAGCTAGGAAGCTAAATTTTTTTATATTTGGATGGCATTGAGCTTTCTAATCGCAAAAAATGTCCCAAAATTACCCCAGTTTTTAACGACTTCATATAAATCGCAATTCTAAAGGCCCCTAAAGAGCTAGGAAGCTAATTTTTTTTATATTTAGATGGCATGAGATTGTAGCTTTCTAACAAGGTATAACTTATGTAGCTACCATAGATAGTACCCGATACATATGCGGGTATATCGGACATTTTTCGAAAAATGTCCCAAAATTACCCCAGTTTTTAACGACTTCATATAAATCGCAATTCTAAAGGCCCCTAAAGAGCTAGGAAGCTAAATTTTTTTATATTTGGATGGCATGAGATTGTAGCTTTCTAACAAGGTATAACTTATGTAGCTAGCATAAATAGTACCCGATATATATGCGGGTATATCGGACATTTTTCAAAAAATGTCCCAAAATTACCCCAGTTTTTAACGACTTCATATAAATCGCAATTCTAAAGGCCCCTAAAGAGCTAGGAAGCTAAGTTTTTTTATATTTGGATGGCGTGAGATTGTAGCTTTCTAACAAGGTATAACTTATGTAGCTAGCATAAATAGTACCCGATATATATGCGGGTATATCGGACATTTTTCGAAAAATGTCCCAAAATTACCCCAGTTTTTAACGACTTCATATAAATCGCAATTCTAAAGGCCCCTAAAGAGCTAGGAAGCTAAGTTTTTTTATATTTGGATGGCATGAGATTGTAGCTTTCTAACAAGGTATAACTTAAGAGCTAGGAAGCTAAATTTTTTTATATTTGGATGGCATGAGATTGTAGCTTTCTAACACGGTATAACTTATGTAGCTAGCATAAATAGTACCCGATATATATGCGGGTATATCGGACATTTTTCAAAAAATGTCCCAAAATTACCCCAGTTTTTAACGACTTCATATAAATCGCAATTTTAAAAGGCCCTAAAGAGCTAGGAAGCTAAATTTTTTTATATTTGGATGGCATGAGATTGTAGCTTTCTAACAAAGTATAACTTAAGTAGCTAGCATAAATAGTACCCGATATATATGCGGGCATATCGGACATTTTTCGAAAAATGTCCCAAAATTACCCAAGTTTTTAACGACTTCATATAAATCGCAATTCTAAAGGCCCCTAAAGAGCTAGGAAGTTAATTTTTTTTATATTTGGATTGCATGATATTGTAGCTTTCTAACAAGGTATAACTTATGTAGCTAGCATAAATAGTACCCGATATATATGCGGGTATATCGGACATTTTTCGAAAAATGTCCCAAAATTACCCCAGTTTTTAATGACTTCATATAAATTGCAATTCTAAAGGCCCCTAAAGAGCTAGGAAGTTAATTTTTTATATTTGGCTTGCATGAGATTGTAGCTTTCTAACAAGGTATAACTTATGTAGCTAGCATAAATAGTACCCGATATATATGCGGGTATATCGGACATTTTTCGAAAAATGTCCCAAAATTACCCCAGTTTTTAATGACTTCATATAAATCGCAATTTTAAAAGGCCCTAAAGCAGGTATAACTTATGTAGCTAGCATAAATAGTACCCGATATATATGCGGGTATATCGGACATTTTTCAAAAAATGTCCCAAAATTACCCCAGTTTTTAACGACTTCATATAAATCGCAAATTTTAAAAGGCCCTAAAGAGCTAGGAAGCTAAATTTTTTTATATCTAGATTGCATGAGATTGTAGCTTTCTAACAAGGTATAACTTATGTAGCTAGCATAAATAGTACCCGATATATATGCGGGTATATCGGACATTTTTCAAAAAATGTCCCAAAATTACCCCAGTTTTTAACGACTTCATATAAATCGCAATTTTAAAAGGCCCTAAAGAGCTAGGAAGCTAAATTTTTTTATATTTGGATTGCATGAGATTGTAGCTTTCTAACAAGGTATAACTTATGTAGCTAGCATAAATAGTACCCGATATATATGCGGGTATATCGGACATTTTTCAAAAAATGTCCCAAAATTACCCAAGTTTTTAACGACTTCATATAAATCGCAATTCTAAAGGCCCCTAAAGAGCTAGGAAGCTAAATTTTTTTATATTTGGATGGCATGAGATTGTAGCTTTCTAACAAGGTATAACTTATGTAGCTAGCATAAATAGTACCCGATATATATGCGGGTATATCGGACATTTTTCAAAAAATGTCCCAAAATTACACCAGTTTTTAACGACTTCATATAAATCGCAATTTTAAAAGGCCCTAAAGAGCTAGGAAGCTAAATTTTTTTATATTTGGATGGCATGAGATTGTAGCTTTCTAACAAAGTATAACTTAAGTAGCTAGCATAAATAGTACCCGATATATATGCGGGTATATCGGACATTTTTCGAAAAATGTCCCAAAATTACCCAAGTTTTTAACGACTTCATATAAATTGTAGCTTTCTAACAAGGTATAACTTATGTAGCTACCATAGATAGTACCCGATACATATGCGGGTATATCGGACATTTTTCGAAAAATGTCCCAAAATGACCCCAGTTTTTAACGACTTCATATAAATCGCAATTCTAAAGGCCCCTAAAGAGCTAGGAAGCTAAATTTTTTTATATTTGGATGGCATGAGATTGTAGCTTTCTAACAAGGTATAACTTATGTAGCTAGCATAAATAGTACCCGATATATATGCGGGTATATCGGACATTTTTCAAAAAATGTCCCAAAATTACCCCAGTTTTTAACGACTTCATATAAATCGCAATTCTAAAGGCCCCTAAAGAGCTAGGAAGCTAAGTTTTTTTATATTTGGATGGCGTGAGATTGTAGCTTTCTAACAAGGTATAACTTATGTAGCTAGCATAAATAGTACCCGATATATATGCGGGTATATCGGACATTTTTCGAAAAATGTCCCAAAATTACCCCAGTTTTTAACGACTTCATATAAATCGCAATTCTAAAGGCCCCTAAAGAGCTAGGAAGCTAAGTTTTTTTATATTTGGATGGCATGAGATTGTAGCTTTCTAACAAGGTATAACTTAAGAGCTAGGAAGCTAAATTTTTTTATATTTGGATGGCATGAGATTGTAGCTTTCTAACACGGTATAACTTATGTAGCTAGCATAAATAGTACCCGATATATATGCGGGTATATCGGACATTTTTCAAAAAATGTCCCAAAATTACCCCAGTTTTTAACGACTTCATATAAATCGCAATTTTAAAAGGCCCTAAAGAGCTAGGAAGCTAAATTTTTTTATATTTGGATGGCATGAGATTGTAGCTTTCTAACAAAGTATAACTTAAGTAGCTAGCATAAATAGTACCCGATATATATGCGGGCATATCGGACATTTTTCGAAAAATGTCCCAAAATTACCCAAGTTTTTAACGACTTCATATAAATCGCAATTCTAAAGGCCCCTAAAGAGCTAGGAAGTTAATTTTTTTTATATTTGGATTGCATGATATTGTAGCTTTCTAACAAGGTATAACTTATGTAGCTAGCATAAATAGTACCCGATATATATGCGGGTATATCGGACATTTTTCGAAAAATGTCCCAAAATTACCCCAGTTTTTAATGACTTTATATAAATTGCAATTCTAAAGGCCCCTAAAGAGCTAGGAAGTTAATTTTTTATATTTGGCTTGCATGAGATTGTAGCTTTCTAACAAGGTATAACTTATGTAGCTAGCATAAATAGTACCCGATATATATGCGGGTATATCGGACATTTTTCGAAAAATGTCCCAAAATTACCCCAGTTTTTAATGACTTCATATAAATCGCAATTTTAAAAGGCCCTAAAGCAGGTATAACTTATGTAGCTAGCATAAATAGTACCCGATATATATGCGGGTATATCGGACATTTTTCAAAAAATGTCCCAAAATTACCCCAGTTTTTAACGACTTCATATAAATCGCAAATTTTAAAAGGCCCTAAAGAGCTAGGAAGCTAAATTTTTTTATATCTAGATTGCATGAGATTGTAGCTTTCTAACAAGGTATAACTTATGTAGCTAGCATAAATAGTACCCGATATATATGCGGGTATATCGGACATTTTTCAAAAAATGTCCCAAAATTACCCCAGTTTTTAACGACTTCATATAAATCGCAATTTTAAAAGGCCCTAAAGAGCTAGGAAGCTAAATTTTTTTATATTTGGATGGCATGAGATTGTAGCTTTCTAACAAAGTATAACTTAAGTAGCTAGCATAAATAGTACCCGATATATATGCGGGCATATCGGACATTTTTCGAAAAATGTCCCAAAATTACCCAAGTTTTTAACGACTTCATACAAATCGCAATTCTAAAGGCCCCTAAAGAGCTAGGAAGTTAATTTTTTTATATTTGGATTGCATGAGATTGTAGCTTTCTAACAAGGTATAACTTATGTAGCTAGCACGAATAGTACCCGATATATATGCGGGCATATCGGACATTTTTCGAAAAATGTCCCAAAATTACCCAAGTTTTTAACGACTTCATATAAATCGCAACTCTAAAGGCCCCTAAAGAGCTAGGAAGTTAATTTTTTTTATATTTGGATTGCATGATATTGTAGCTTTCTAACAAAGTATAACTTAAGTAGCTAGCATAAATAGTACCCGATATATATGCGGGCATATCGGACATTTTTCGAAAAATGTCCCAAAATTACCCAAGTTTTTAACGACTTCATATAAATCGCAATTCTAAAGGCCCCTAAAGAGCTAGGAAGTTAATTTTTTTTATATTTGGATTGCATGATATTGTAGCTTTCTAACAAGGTATAACTTATGTAGCTAGCATAAATAGTACCCGATATATATGCGGGTATATCGGACATTTTTCGAAAAATGTCCCAAAATTACCCCAGTTTTTAATGACTTCATATAAATTGCAATTCTAAAGGCCCCTAAAGAGCTAGGAAGTTAATTTTTTATATTTGGCTTGCATGAGATTGTAGCTTTCTAACAAGGTATAACTTATGTAGCTAGCATAAATAGTACCCGATATATATGCGGGTATATCGGACATTTTTCGAAAAATGTCCCAAAATTACCCCAGTTTTTAATGACTTCATATAAATCGCAATTTTAAAAGGCCCTAAAGCAGGTATAACTTATGTAGCTAGCATAAATAGTACCCGATATATATGCGGGTATATCGGACATTTTTCAAAAAATGTCCCAAAATTACCCCAGTTTTTAACGACTTCATATAAATCGCAAATTTTAAAAGGCCCTAAAGAGCTAGGAAGCTAAATTTTTTTATATCTAGATTGCATGAGATTGTAGCTTTCTAACAAGGTATAACTTATGTAGCTAGCATAAATAGTACCCGATATATATGCGGGTATATCGGACATTTTTCAAAAAATGTCCCAAAATTACCCCAGTTTTTAACGACTTCATATAAATCGCAATTTTAAAAGGCCCTAAAGAGCTAGGAAGCTAAATTTTTTTATATTTGGATGGCATGAGATTGTAGCTTTCTAACAAGGTATAACTTAAGTAGCTAGCATAAATAGTACCCGATATATATGCGGGCATATCGGACATTTTTCGAAAAATGTCCCAAAATTACCCAAGTTTTTAACGACTTCATACAAATCGCAATTCTAAAGGCCCCTAAAGAGCTAGGAAGTTAATTTTTTTATATTTGGATTGCATGAGATTGTAGCTTTCTAACAAGGTATAACTTATGTAGCTAGCACGAATAGTACCCGATATATATGCGGGTATATCGGACATTTTTCGAAAAATGTCCCAAAATTACCCCAGTTTTTAACGACTTCATATAAATCGCAATTCTAAAGGCCCCTAAAGAGCTAGGAAGCTAAATTTTTTTATATTTGGATGGCATGAGATTGTAGCTTTCTAACAAAGTATAACTTAAGTAGCTAGCATAAATAGTACCCGATATATATGCGGGCATATCGGACATTTTTCGAAAAATGTCCCAAAATTACCCCAGTTTTTAACGACTTCATATAAATCGCAATTTTAAAAGGCCCTAAAGAGCTAGGAAGCTAATTTTTTTAATATTTGGATTGCATGTCTTACTGTCTTACTGTTTTACTGTCTCACTGTCTTACTGTCTTACTGTCTTACTGTCTTACTGTCTTACTGTCTTACTGTCTTACTGTCTTACTGTCTTACTGTCTTACTGTCTTACTGTCTTACTGTCTTACTGTCTTACTGTCTTACTGTCTTACTGTCTTACTGTCTTACTGTATTACTGTCTTACTGTCTTACTCTCTTGCTCTCTGTCGTACTGTCTTACTCTCTTGCTCTCTGTCGTACTGTCTTACTGTCTGTCTTACTGTATGTCTTACTGTTTTACTGTCTGTCTTACTGTCTTACAGTCTTACTGTCTCTCTTACTCTCTTACTATCTTTCTCTCTTACCCTCTTACTCTCTTGCTATCATTATCTCTTACCCTCTGTCTTACTGTCTTACTCTCTTACTCTCTTACTCTCTTACTCTCTTACTCTCTTACTCTCTTACTCTCTTACTCTCTTACTCTCTTACTCTCTTACTCTCTTACTCTCTTACTATCTTACTCTCTTACTCTCTTATTCTCTTACTCTCTTACTCTCTTACTCTCTTACTCTCTTACTCTCTTACTCTCTTACTGTCTTACTGTCTTACAGTCTTACTGTCTCTCTTACTCTCTTACCCTCTTACTCTCTTGCTATCATTATCTCTTACCCTCTGTCTTACTGTCTTAATGTCTTACTGTCTTACTGTCTTACTGTCTTACTCTCTTACTCTCTTACTCTCTTACTGTCTTACTCTCTTTCTATCTTTCTATCTTACTCTCTTACTCTCTTACTCTCTTACTCTCTTACTCTCTTACTCTCTTACTCTCTTACTCTCTTACTCTCTTACTCTCTTACTCTCTTACTCTCTTACTCTCTTACTCTCTTACTCTCTTACTCTCTTACTCTCTTACTCTCTTACTCTCTTACTCTCTTACTCTCTTACTCTCTTACTCTCTTACTCTCTTACTCTCTTACTCTCTTACTCTCTTACTCTCTTACTCTCTTACTCTCTTACTCTCTTACTCTCTTACTCTCTTACTCTCTTACTCTCTTACTCTCTTACTCTCTTACTCTCTTACTCTCTTACTCTCTTACTCTCTTACTCTCTTACTCTCTTACTCTCTTGCTCTCTTACTCTCTTACCCTCTTACTCTCTTGCTCTCTTGCTCTCTTACTATCTTACTGTCTTACTGTCTTACTGTCTTACTGTCTTACTGTCTTACTGTCTTACTGTCTTACTCTCTTTCTATCTTTCTATCTTACTCTCTTACTCTCTTACTCTCTTACTCTCTTACTCTCTTACTCTCTTACTCTCTTACTCTCTTACTCTCTTACTCTCTTACTCTCTTACTGTCTTACTGTCTTACTGTCTTACTCTCTTACTCTCTTACTCTCTTACTCTCTTACTCTCTTACTCTCTTACTCTCTTACTCTCTTACTCTCTTACTCTCTTACTCTCTTACTCTCTTACTCTCTTACTCTCTTACTCTCTTACTCTCTTACTCTCTTACTCTCTTACTCTCTTACTCTCTTACTCTCTTACTCTCTTACTCTCTTACTCTCTTACTCTCTTACTCTCTTACTCTCTTACTCTCTTACTCTCTTACTCTCTTACTCTCTTACTCTCTTACTCTCTTACTCTCTTACTCTCTTACTCTCTTACTCTCTTACTCTCTTACTCTCTTACTCTCTTACTCTCTTGCTCTCTTACCCTCTTACTCTCTTGCTCTCTTACTATCTTACTGTCTTACTGTCTTACTGTCTTACTGTCTTACTGTCTTACTCTCTTTCTATCTTTCTATCTTTCTATCTTTCTATCTTTCTATCTTTCTATCTTTCTATCTTTCTATCTTTCTATCTTACTCTCTTACTCTCTTACTCTCTTACTCTCTTACTCTCTTACTCTCTTACTCTCTTACTCTCTTACTCTCTTACTCTCTTACTCTCTTACTCTCTTACTCTCTTACTCTCTTACTCTCTTACTCTCTTACTCTCTTACTCTCTTACTCTCTTACTCTCTTACTCTCTTACTCTCTTACTCTCTTACTCTCCTACTCTCTTACTCTCTTACTTTCTTACTTTCTTACTGTCTTACTCTCTTACTCTCTTACTCTCTTACTCTCTTACTCTCTTACTCTCTTACTCTCTTACTCTCTTACTCTCTTACTTTCTTACTCTCTTACTCTCTTACTCTCTTACTCTCTTACTCTCTTACTCTCTTACTGTCTTACTCTCTTACTCTCTTACTCTCTTACTCTCTTACTCTCTTACTGTCTTACTGTCTTACTGTCTTACTGTCTTACTGTCTTACTGTCTTACTGTCTTACTGTCTTACTGTCTTACTGTCTTACTGTCTTACTGTCTTACTGTCTTACTGTCTTACTGTCTTACTGTCTTACTGTCTTACTGTCTTACTGTCTTACTGTCTTACTGTCTTACTGTCTTACTGTCTTACTGTCTTACTGTCTTACTGTCTTACTGTCTTACTGTCTTACTGTCTTACTGTCTTACTGTCTTACTGTCTTACTGTCTTACTGTCTTACTGTCTTACTGTCTTACTGTCTTACTGTCTTACTGTCTTACTGTCTTACTGTCTTACTGTCTTACTGTCTTACTGTCTTACTGTCTTACTGTCTTACTGTCTTACTGTCTTACTGTCTTACTGTCTTACTGTCTTACTGTCTTACTGTCTTACTGTCTTACTGTCTTACTGTCTTACTGTCTTACTGTCTTACTGTCTTACTGTCTTACTGTCTTACTGTCTTACTGTCTTACTGTCTTACTGTCTTACTGTCTTACTGTCTTACTGTCTTACTGTCTTACTGTCTTACTGTCTTACTGTCTTACTGTCTTACTGTCTTACTGTCTTACTGTCTTACTGTCTTACTGTCTTACTGTCTTACTGTCTTACTGTCTTACTGTCTTACTGTCTTACTGTCTTACTGTCTTACTGTCTTACTGTCTTACTTTCTTACTGTCTTACTGTCTTACTGTCTTACTGTCTTACTGTCTTACTGTCTTACTGTCTTACTGTCTTACTGTCTTACTGTCTTACTGTCTTACTGTCTTACTGTCTTACTGTCTTACTGTCTTACTGTCTTACTATCTTACTATCTTACTATCATACTGTCTTACTGTCTTACTCTCTTACTCTCTTACTCTCTTACTCTCTTACTCTCTTACTCTCTTACTCTCTTTCTCTCTTACTCTCTTACTCTCTTACTCTCTTGCTCTCTTGCTCTCTTACTCTCTTACTCTCTTACTCTCTTGCTGTCTTACTGTCTTACTGTCTTACTGTCTTACTGTCTTACTGTCTAACTGTCTTACTGTCTTACTGTCTTACTGTCTTACTGTCTTACTGTCTTACTGTCTTACTGTCTTACTGTCTTACTGTCTTACTGTCTTACTGTCTTACTGTCTTACTGTCTTACTGTCTTACTGTCTTACTGTCATACTGTCTTACTGTCTTACTGTCTTACTGTCTTACTGTCTTACTGTCTTACTGTCTTACTGTCTTACTGTCTTACTGTCTTACTGTCTTACTGTCTTACTGTCTTACTGTCTTACTGTCTTACTGTCTTACTGTCTTACTGTCTTACTGTCTTACTGTCTTACTGTCTTACTGTCTTACTGTCTTACTGTCTTACTGTCTTACTGTCTTACTGTCTTACTGTCTTACTGTCTTACTGTCTTACTGTCTTACTGTCTTACTGTCTTACTGTCTTACTATCTTACTATCTTACTATCTTACTATCTTACTATCTTACTATCTTACTATCTTACTATCTTACTATCTTACTATCTTACTATCTTACTATCTTACTATCTTACTATCTTACTATCTTACTATCTTACTATCTTACTATCTTACTATCTTACTATCTTACTATCTTACTATCTTACTATCTTACTATCTTACTATCTTACTATCTTACTATCTTACTATCTTACTATCTTACTATCTTACTATCTTACTATCTTACTATCTTACTATCTTACTATCTTACTATCTTACTATCTTACTATCTTACTATCTTACTATCTTACTATCTTACTATCTTACTATCTTACTATCTTACTATCTTACTATCTTACTATCTTACTATCTTACTATCTTACTATCTTACTATCTTACTATTTTACTATTTTACTATCTTACTATCTTACTATCTTACTATCTTACTATCTTACTATCTTACTATCTTACTATCTTACTATCTTACTATCTTACTATCTTACTATCTTACTATCTTACTATCTTACTATCTTACTATCTTACTATCTTACTATCTTACTATCTTACTATCTTACTATCTTACTATCTTACTATCTTACTATCTTACTATCTTACTATCTTACTATCTTACTATCTTACTATCTTACTATCTTACTATCTTACTATCTTACTATCTTACTATCTTACTATCTTACTATCTTACTATCTTACTATCTTACTATCTTACTATCTTACTATCTTACTATCTTACTATCTTACTATCTTACTATCTTACTATCTTACTATCTTACTATCTTACTATCTTACTATCTTACTATCTTACTATCTTACTATCTTACTATCTTACTATCTTACTATCTTACTATCTTACTATCTTACTATCTTACTATCTTACTATCTTACTATCTTACTATCTTACTATCTTACTATCTTACTATCTTACTATCTTACTATCTTACTATCTTACTATCTTACTATCTTACTATCTTACTATCTTACTATCTTACTGTCTTACTGTCTTACTGTCTTATTGTCTTACTCTCTTACTGTCTTACTGTCTTACTGTCTTACTGTCTTACTGTCTTACTGTCTTACTGTCTTACTGTCTTACTGTCTTACTGTCTTACTGTCTTACTGTCTTACTGTCTTACTGTCTTACTGTCTTACTGTCTTACTGTCTTACTGTCTTACTGTCTTACTGTCTTACTGTCTTACTGTCTTACTATCTTACTATCTTACTATCTTACTATCTTACTATCTTACTATCTTACTATCTTACTATCTTACTATCTTACTATCTTACTATCTTACTATCTTACTATCTTACTATCTTACTATCTTACTATCTTACTATCTTACTATCTTACTATCTTACTATCTTACTATCTTACTATCTTACTATCTTACTATCTTACTATCTTACTATCTTACTATCTTACTATCTTACTATCTTACTATCTTACTATCTTACTATCTTACTATCTTACTATCTTACTATCTTACTATCTTACTATCTTACTATCTTACTATCTTACTATCTTACTATCTTACTATCTTACTATCTTACTATCTTACTATCTTACTATCTTACTATCTTACTATCTTACTATTTTACTATCTTACTATCTTACTATCTTACTATCTTACTATCTTACTATCTTACTATCTTACTATCTTACTATCTTACTATCTTACTATCTTACTATCTTACTATCTTACTATCTTACTATCTTACTATCTTACTATCTTACTATCTTACTATCTTACTATCTTACTATCTTACTATCTTACTATCTTACTATCTTACTATCTTACTATCTTACTATCTTACTATCTTACTATCTTACTATCTTACTATCTTACTATCTTACTATCTTACTATCTTACTATCTTACTATCTTACTATCTTACTATCTTACTATCTTACTATCTTACTATCTTACTATATTACTATCTTACTATCTTACTATCTTACTATCTTACTATCTTACTATCTTACTATCTTACTATCTTACTATCTTACTATCTTACTATCTTACTATCTTACTATCTTACTATCTTACTATCTTACTATCTTACTATCTTACTATCTTACTATCTTACTATCTTACTATCTTACTATCTTACTATCTTACTATCTTACTATCTTACTATCTTACTATCTTACTGTCTTACTGTCTTACTGTCTTACTGTCTTACTGTCTTACTGTCTTACTGTCTTACTGTCTTACTGTCTTACTGTCTTACTGTCTTACTGTCTTACTGTCTTACTGTCTTACTGTCTTACTGTCTTACTGTCTTACTGTCTTACTCTCTTACTCTCTTACTCTCTTACTCTCTTACTCTCTTACTCTCTTACTCTCTTACTCTCTTACTCTCTTACTCTCTTACTGTCTTACTGTCTCTTACTCTCTTACTCGCTTACTCGCTTACTCGCTTACTCTCTTACTCTCTTACTCTCTTACTCTCTTACTCTCTTACTCTCTTACTCTCTTACTCTCTTACTCTCTTACTCTCTTACTCTCTTACTCTCTTACTCTCTTACTCTCTTACTCTCTTACTCTCTTACTCTCTTACTCTCTTACTCTCTTACTCTCTTACTCTCTTACTTTCTTACTCTCTTACTCTCTTACTCTCTTACTCTCTTACTCTCTTACTCTCTTACTCTCTTACTGTCTTACTCTCTTACTCTCTTACTCTCTTACTCTCTTACTGTCTTACTCTCTTACTGTCTTACTGTCTTACTGTCTTACTGTCTTACTGTCTTACTGTCTTACTGTCTTACTGTCTTACTGTCTTACTGTCTTACTCTCTTACTGTCTTACTGTCTTACTGTCTTACTGTCTTACTGTCTTACTGTCTTACTGTCTTACTGTCTTACTGTCTTACTGTCTTACTGTCTTACTGTCATACTGTCTTACTGTCTTACTGTCTTACTGTCTTACTGTCTTACTGTCTTACTGTCTTACTGCCTTACTGTCTTACTGTCTTACTGTCTTACTGTCTTACTGTCTTACTGTCTTACTGTCTTACTGTCTTACTATCTTACTGTCTTACTCTCTTACTCTCTTACTCTCTTACTCTCTTACTCTCTTACTCTCTTACTCTCTTACTCTCTTACTCTCTTACTCTCTTACTCTCTTACTCTCTTACTCTCTTACTCTCTTACTCTCTTACTCTCTTACTCTCTTACTCTCTTACTCCCTTACTCCCTTACTCTCTTACTCTCTTACTCTCTTACTCTCTTACTCTCTTACTCTCTTACTCTCTTACTCTCTTACTCTCTTACTCTCTTACTCTCTTACTCTCTTACTCTCTTACTCTCTTACTCTCTTACTCTCTTACTCTCTTACTCTCTTATTCTCTTACTCTCTTTCTCTCTTTCTCTCTTACTCTCTTACTCTCTTACTCTCTTACTGTCTTACTGTCTTACTGTCTTACTGTCTTACTGTCTTACTGTCTTACTGTCTTACTGTCTTACTGTCTTACTGTCTTACTGTCTTACTGTCTTACTGTCTTACTGTCTTACTGTCTTACTGTCTTACTGTCTTACTGTCTTACTGTCTTACTGTCTTACTGTCTTACTGTCTTACTGTCTTACTGTCTTACTGTCTTACTGTCTTACTGTCTTACTGTCTTACTGTCTTACTGTCTTACTGTCTTACTGTCTTACTGTCTTACTGTCTTACTGTCTTACTGTCTTACTGTCTTACTGTCTTACTGTCTTACTGTCTTACTGTCTTACTGTCTTACTGTCTTACTGTCTTACTGTCTTACTGTCTTACTGTCTTACTGTCTTACTGTCTTACTGTCTTACTGTCTTACTGTCTTACTGTCTTACTGTCTTACTGTCTTACTGTCTTACTGTCTTACTGTCTTACTGTCTTACTGTCTTACTGTCTTACTGTCTTACTGTCTTACTGTCTTACTGTCTTACTGTCTTACTGTCTTACTGTCTTACTGTCTTACTGTCTTACTGTCTTACTGTCTTACTGTCTTACTGTCTTACTGTCTTACTGTCTTACTGTCTTACTGTCTTACTGTCTTACTGTCTTACTGTCTTACTGTCTTACTGTCTTACTGTCTTACTGTCTTACTGTCTTACTGTCTTACTGTCTTACTGTCTTACTGTCTTACTGTCTTACTGTCTTACTGTCTTACTGTCTTACTGTCTTACTGTCTTACTGTCTTACTGTCTTACTGTCTTACTGTCTTACTGTCTTACTGTCTTACTGTCTTACTGTCTTACTGTCTTACTGTCTTACTGTCTTACTGTCTTACTGTCTTACTGTCTTACTGTCTTACTGTCTTACTGTCTTACTGTCTTACTGTCTTACTGTCTTACTGTCTTACTGTCTTACTGTCTTACTGTCTTACTGTCTTACTGTCTTACTGTCTTACTGTCTTACTGTCTTACTGTCTTACTGTCTTACTGTCTTACTGTCTTACTGTCTTACTGTCTTACTGTCTTACTGTCTTACTGTCTTACTGTCTTACTGTCTTACTGTCTTACTGTCTTACTGTCTTACTGTCTTACTGTCTTACTGTCTTACTGTCTTACTGTCTTACTGTCTTACTGTCTTACTGTCTTACTGTCTTACTGTCTTACTGTCTTACTGTCTTACTGTCTTACTGTCTTACTGTCTTACTGTCTTACTGTCTTACTGTCTTACTGTCTTACTGTCTTACTGTCTTACTGTCTTACTGTCTTACTGTCTTACTGTCTTACTGTCTTACTGTCTTACTGTCTTACTGTCTTACTGTCTTACTGTCTTACTGTCTTACTGTCTTACTGTCTTACTGTCTTACTGTCTTACTATCTTACTATCATACTGTCTTACTGTCTTACTGTCTTACTCTCTTACTCTCTTACTCTCTTACTCTCTTACTCTCTTACTCTCTTACTCTCTTACTCTCTTTCTCTCTTACTCTCTTACTCTCTTACTCTCTTACTCTCTTGCTCTCTTGCTCTCTTACTCTCTTACTCTCTTACTCTCTTGCTGTCTTACTGTCTTACTGTCTTACTGTCTTACTGTCTTACTGTCTTACTGTCTTACTGTCTAACTGTCTTACTGTCTTACTGTCTTACTGTCTTACTGTCTTACTGTCTTACTGTCTTACTGTCTTACTGTCTTACTGTCTTACTGTCTTACTATCTTACTATCTTACTATCTTACTATCTTACTATCTTACTATCTTACTATCTTACTATCTTACTATCTTACTATCTTACTATCTTACTATCTTACTATCTTACTATCTTACTATCTTACTATCTTACTATCTTACTATCTTACTATCTTACTATCTTACTATCTTACTATCTTACTATCTTACTATCTTACTATCTTACTATCTTACTATCTTACTATCTTACTATGTTACTATGTTACTATCTTACTATCTTACTATCTTACTATCTTACTATCTTACTATCTTACTATCTTACTATCTTACTATCTTACTATCTTACTATCTTACTATCTTACTATCTTACTATCTTACTATCTTACTATCTTACTATCTTACTATCTTACTATCTTACTATCTTACTATCTTACTATCTTACTATCTTACTATCTTACTATCTTACTATCTTACTATCTTACTATCTTACTATCTTACTATCTTACTATCTTACTATCTTACTATCTTACTATCTTACTATCTTACTATCTTACTATCTTACTATCTTACTATCTTACTATCTTACTATCTTACTATCTTACTATCTTACTATCTTACTATCTTACTATCTTACTATCTTACTATCTTACTATCTTACTATCTTACTATCTTACTATCTTACTATCTTACTATCTTACTATCTTACTATCTTACTATCTTACTATCTTACTATCTTACTATCTTACTATCTTACTATCTTACTATCTTACTATCTTACTATCTTACTATCTTACTATCTTACTATCTTACTATTTTACTATTTTACTATTTTACTATTTTACTATCTTACTATCTTACTATCTTACTATCTTACTATCTTACTATCTTACTATCTTACTATCTTACTATCTTACTATCTTACTATCTTACTATCTTACTATCTTACTATCTTACTATCTTACTATCTTACTATCTTACTATCTTACTATCTTACTATCTTACTATCTTACTATCTTACTATCTTACTATCTTACTATCTTACTATCTTACTATCTTACTATCTTACTATCTTACTATCTTACTATCTTACTATCTTACTATCTTACTATCTTACTATCTTACTATCTTACTATCTTACTATCTTACTATCTTACTATCTTACTATCTTACTATCTTACTATCTTACTATCTTACTATCTTACTATCTTACTATCTTACTATCTTACTATCTTACTATCTTACTATCTTGCTATCTTACTATCTTACTATCTTACTATCTTACTATCTTACTATCTTACTATCTTACTATCTTACTATCTTACTATCTTACTATCTTACTATCTTACTATCTTACTATCTTACTATCTTACTATCTTACTATCTTACTATCTTACTATCTTACTATCTTACTATCTTACTATCTTACTATCTTACTATCTTACTATCTTACTATCTTACTATCTTACTATCTTACTATCTTACTATCTTACTATCTTACTATCTTACTATCTTACTATCTTACTATCTTACTATCTTACTATCTTAATATCTTACTATCTTACTATCTTACTATCTTACTATCTTACTATCTTACTATCTTACTATCTTACTATCTTACTATCTTACTATCTTACTATCTTACTATCTTACTATCTTACTATCTTACTATCTTACTATCTTACTATCTTACTGTCTTACTGTCTTACTGTCTTATTGTCTTACTGTCTTACTGTCTTACTGTCTTACTGTCTTACTGTCTTACTATCTTACTATCTTACTATCTTACTATCTTACTATCTTACTATCTTACTATCTTACTATCTTACTATCTTACTATCTTACTATCTTACTATCTTACTATCTTACTATCTTACTATCTTACTATCTTACTATCTTACTATCTTACTATCTTACTATCTTACTATCTTACTATCTTACTATCTTACTATCTTACTATCTTACTATCTTACTATCTTACTATCTTACTATCTTACTATCTTACTATCTTACTATCTTACTATCTTACTATCTTACTATCTTACTATCTTACTATCTTACTATCTTACTATCTTACTATCTTACTATCTTACTATCTTACTATCTTACTATCTTACTATCTTACTATCTTACTATCTTACTATCTTACTATCTTACTATCTTACTATCTTACTATCTTACTATCTTACTATCTTACTATCTTACTATCTTACTATCTTACTATCTTACTATCTTACTATCTTACTATCTTACTATCTTACTATCTTACTATCTTACTATCTTACTATCTTACTATCTTACTATCTTACTATCTTACTATCTTACTATCTTACTATCTTACTATCTTACTATCTTACTATCTTACTATCTTACTATCTTACTATCTTACTATCTTACTATCTTACTATCTTACTATCTTACTATCTTACTATCTTACTGTCTTACTATCTTACTATCTTACTGTCTTACTGTCTTACTGTCTTACTGTCTTACTGTCTTACTGTCTTACTGTCTTACTGTCTTACTCTCTTACTGTCTTACTGTCTTACTGTCTTACTGTCTTACTGTCTTACTGTCTTACTGTCTTACTGTCTTACTGTCTTACTGTCTTACTGTCTTACTGTCTTACTGTCTTACTGTCTTACTGTCTTACTGTCTTACTGTCTTACTGTCTTACTGTCTTACTGTCTTACTGTCTTACTGTCTTACTGTCTTACTGTCTTACTGTCTTACTGTCTTACTGTCTTACTGTCTTACTGTCTTACTGTCTTACTGTCTTACTGTCTTACTGTCTTACTGTCTTACTGTCTTACTGTCTTACTGTCTTACTGTCTTACTGTCTTACTGTCTTACTGTCTTACTGTCTTACTGTCTTACTGTCTTACTGTCTTACTGTCTTACTGTCTTACTGTCTTACTGTCTTACTGTCTTACTGTCTTACTGTCTTACTGTCTTACTGTCTTACTGTCTTACTGTCTTACTCTCTTACTCTCTTACTCTCTTACTCTCTTACTCTCTTACTGTCTCTTACTCTCTTACTGTCTCTTACTCTCTTACTCGCTTACTCTCTTACTCTCTTACTCTCTTACTCTCTTACTCTCTTACTCTCTTACTCTCTTACTCTCTTACTCTCTTACTCTCTTACTCTCTTACTCTCTTACTCTCTTACTCTCTTACTCTCTTACTCTCTTACTCTCTTACTCTCTTACTCTCTTACTCTCTTACTCTCTTACTCTCTTACTCTCTTACTCTCTTACTCTCTTACTCTCTTACTCTCTTACTCTCTTACTCTCTTACTCTCTTACTCTCTTACTCTCTTACTCTCTTACTCTCTTACTCTCTTACTCTCTTACTCTCTTACTCTCTTACTCTCTTACTCTCTTACTCTCTTACTCTCTTACTCTCTTACTCTCTTACTCTCTTACTCTCTTACTCTCTTACTCTCTTACTCTCTTACTCTCTTACTCTCTTACTCTCTTACTCTCTTTCTATCTTACTCTCTTTCTATCTTACTCTCTTACTCTCTTACTCTCTTACTCTCTTACTCTCTTACTCTCTTACTCTCTTACTCTCTTACTCTCTTACTCTCTTACTCTCTTACTCTCTTACTCTCTTACTCTCTTACTCTCTTACTCTCTTACTCTCTTACTCTCTTACTCTCTTACTCTCTTACTCTCTTACTCTCTTACTCTCTTACTCTCTTACTCTCTTACTCTCTTACTCTCTTACTCTCTTACTCTCTTACTCTCTTACTCTCTTACTCTCTTACTCTCTTACTCTCTTACTCTCTTACTCTCTTACTCTCTTACTCTCTTACTCTCTTACTGTCTTACTGTCTTACTGTCTTACTGTCTTACTGTCTTACTGTCTTACTGTCTTACTGCCTTACTGTCTTACTGTCTTACTGTCTTACTGTCTTACTGTCTTACTGTCTTACTGTCTTACTGTCTTACTATCTTACTATCTTACTGTCTTACTCTCTTACTCTCTTACTCTCTTACTCTCTTACTCTCTTACTCTCTTACTCTCTTACTCTCTTACTCTCTTACTCTCTTACTCTCTTACTCTCTTACTCTCTTACTCTCTTACTCTCTTACTCTCTTACTCTCTTACTCTCTTACTCTCTTACTCTCTTACTCTCTTACTCTCTTACTCTCTTACTCTCTTTCTCTCTTACTCTCTTACTCTCTTGCTCTCTTGCTCTCTTGCTCTCTTACTCTCTTACTCTCTTACTCTCTTACTCTCTTACTCTCTTACTCTCTTACTCTCTTACTGTCTTACTGTCTTACTGTCTTACTGTCTTACTGTCTTACTGTCTTACTGTCTTACTGTCTTACTGTCTTACTGTCTTACTGTCTTACTGTCTTACTGTCTTACTGTCTTACTGTCTTACTGTCTTACTGTCTTACTGTCTTACTGTCTTACTGTCTTACTGTCTTACTGTCTTACTGTCTTACTGTCTTACTGTCTTACTGTCTTACTGTCTTACTGTCTTACTGTCTTACTGTCTTACTGTCTTACTGTCTTACTGTCTTACTGTCTTACTGTCTTACTGTCTTACTGTCTTACTGTCTTACTGTCTTACTGTCTTACTGTCTTACTGTCTTACTGTCTTACTGTCTTACTGTCTTACTGTCTTACTGTCTTACTGTCTTACTGTCTTACTGTCTTACTGTCTTACTGTCTTACTGTCTTACTGTCTTACTGTCTTACTGTCTTACTGTCTTACTGTATTACTGTCTTACTGTCTTACTGTCTTACTGTCTTACTGTCTTACTGTCTTACTGTCTTACTGTCTTACTATCTTACTGTCTTACTCTCTTACTCTCTTACTCTCTTACTCTCTTACTCTCTTACTCTCTTACTCTCTTACTCTCTTACTCTCTTACTCTCTTACTCTCTTACTCTCTTACTCTCTTACTCTCTTACTCTCTTACTCTCTTACTCTCTTACTCTCTTACTCTCTTACTCTCTTACTCTCTTACTCTCTTTCTCTCTTACTCTCTTACTCTCTTGCTCTCTTGCTCTCTTGCTCTCTTACTCTCTTACTCTCTTACTCTCTTACTCTCTTACTCTCTTACTCTCTTACTCTCTTACTGTCTTACTGTCTTACTGTCTTACTGTCTTACTGTCTTACTGTCTTACTGTCTTACTGTCTTACTGTCTTACTGTCTTACTGTCTTACTGTCTTACTGTCTTACTGTCTTACTGTCTTACTGTCTTACTGTCTTACTGTCTTACTGTCTTACTGTCTTACTGTCTTACTGTCTTACTGTCTTACTGTCTTACTGTCTTACTGTCTTACTGTCTTACTGTCTTACTGTCTTACTGTCTTACTGTCTTACTGTCTTACTGTCTTACTGTCTTACTGTCTTACTGTCTTACTGTCTTACTGTCTTACTGTCTTACTGTCTTACTGTCTTACTGTCTTACTGTCTTACTGTCTTACTGTATTACTGTCTTACTGTCTTACTGTCTTACTGTCTTACTGTCTTACTGTCTTACTGTCTTACTGTCTTACTGTCTTACTTTCTTACTGTCTTACTGTCTTACTGTCTTACTGTCTTACTGTCTTACTGTCTTACTGTCTTACTTTCTTACTGTCTTACTGTCTTACTATCTTACTATCATACTGTCTTACTGTCTTACTGTCTTACTCTCTTACTCTCTTACTCTCTTACTCTCTTACTCTCTTACTCTCTTACTCTCTTACTCTCTTACTCTCTTACTCTCTTACTCTCTTACTCTCTTACTCTCTTACTCTCTTACTCTCTTACTCTCTTACTCTCTTACTCTCTTTCTCTCTTACTCTCTTACTCTCTTGCTCTCTTGCTCTCTTACTCTCTTACTCTCTTACTCTCTTACTCTCTTACTGTCTTACTGTCTTACTGTCTTACTGTCTTGCTGTCTTACTGTCTTACTGTCTTACTGTCTTACTGTCTTACTGTCTTACTGTCTTACTGTCTTACTGTCTTACTGTCTTACTGTCTTACTGTCTTACTGTCTTACTGTCTTACTGTCTTACTGTCTTACTGTCTTACTGTCTTACTGTCTTACTGTCTTACTGTCTTACTGTCTTACTGTCTTACTGTCTTACTGTCTTACTGTCTTACTGTCTTACTGTCTTACTGTCTTACTGTCTTACTGTCTTACTGTCTTACTGTCTTACTGTCTTACTGTCTTACTGTCTTACTGTCTTACTGTCTTACTGTCTTACTATCTTACTGTCTTACTATCTTACTATCTTACTATCTTACTATCTTACTATCTTACTATCTTACTATCTTACTATCTTACTATCTTACTATCTTACTATCTTACTATCTTACTATCTTACTATCTTACTATCTTACTATCTTACTATCTTACTATCTTACTATCTTACTATCTTACTATCTTACTATCTTACTATCTTACTATCTTACTATCTTACTATCTTACTATCTTACTATCTTACTATCTTACTATCTTACTATCTTACTATCTTACTATCTTACTATCTTACTATCTTACTATCTTACTATCTTACTATCTTACTATCTTACTATCTTACTATCTTACTATCTTACTATCTTACTATCTTACTATCTTACTATCTTACTATCTTACTATCTTACTATCTTACTATTTTACTATTTTACTATCTTACTATCTTACTATCTTACTATCTTACTATCTTACTATCTTACTATCTTACTATCTTACTATCTTACTATCTTACTATCTTACTATCTTACTATCTTACTATCTTACTATCTTACTATCTTACTATCTTACTATCTTACTATCTTACTATCTTACTATCTTACTATCTTACTATCTTACTATCTTACTATCTTACTATCTTACTATCTTACTATCTTACTATCTTACTATCTTACTATCTTACTATCTTACTATCTTACTATCTTACTATCTTACTATCTTACTATCTTACTATCTTACTATCTTACTATCTTACTATCTTACTATCTTACTATCTTACTATCTTACTATCTTACTATCTTACTATCTTACTATCTTACTATCTTACTATCTTACTATCTTACTATCTTACTATCTTACTATCTTACTATCTTACTATCTTACTATCTTACTATCTTACTATCTTACTATCTTACTATCTTACTATCTTACTATCATACTATCTTACTATCATACTATCTTACTATCTTACTATCTTACTATCTTACTATCTTACTATCTTACTATCTTACTATCTTACTATCTTACTATCTTACTATCTTACTATCTTACTATCTTACTATCTTACTATCTTACTATCTTACTATCTTACTATCTTACTATCTTACTATCTTACTATCTTACTATCTTACTATCTTACTATCTTACTATCTTACTATCTTACTATCTTACTATCTTACTATCTTACTATCTTACTATCTTACTATCTTACTATCTTACTATCTTACTATCTTACTATCTTACTATCTTACTATCTTACTATCTTATATCTTACTATCTTACTATCTTACTATCTTACTATCTTACTATCTTACTATCTTACTATCTTACTATCTTACTATCTTACTATCTTACTATCTTACTATCTTACTATCTTACTATCTTACTATCTTACTATCTTACTGTCTTACTGTCTTACTGTCTTACTGTCTTACTGTCTTACTGTCTTACTGTCTTACTGTCTTACTCTCTTACTGTCTTACTGTCTTACTGTCTTACTGTCTTACTGTCTTACTGTCTTACTGTCTTACTGTCTTACTGTCTTACTGTCTTACTGTCTTACTGTCTTACTGTCTTACTGTCTTACTGTCTTACTGTCTTACTGTCTTACTGTCTTACTGTCTTACTGTCTTACTGTCTTACTGTCTTACTGTCTTACTGTCTTACTGTCTTACTGTCTTACTGTCTTACTGTCTTACTGTCTTACTGTCTTACTGTCTTACTGTCTTACTGTCTTACTGTCTTACTGTCTTACTGTCTTACTGTCTTACTGTCTTACTGTCTTACTGTCTTACTGTCTTAATGTATTACTGTCTTAATGTATTACTGTCTTACTGTCTTACTGTCTTAATGTATTACTGTCTTACTGTCTTACTGTCTTACTGTCTTACTGTCTTACTGTCTTACTGTCTTACTGTCTTACTGTCTTACTGTCTTACTGTCTTACTGTCTTACTGTCTTACTGTCTTACTGTCTTACTGTCTTAATGTATTACTGTCTTACTGTCTTACTGTCTTACTGTCTTACTGTCTTACTGTCTTACTGTCTTACTGTCTTACTGTCTTACTGTCTTACTGTCTTACTGTCTTACTGTCTTACTGTCTTACTGTCTTACTGTCTTACTGTCTTACTGTCTTACTGTCTTACTGTCTTACTGTCTTACTGTCTTACTGTCTTACTGTCTTACTGTCTTACTGTCTTACTGTCTTACTGTCTTACTGTCTTACTGTCTTACTGTCTTACTGTCTTACTGTCTTACTGTCTTACTGTCTTACTGTCTTACTGTCTTACTGTCTTACTGTCTTACTGTCTTACTGTCTTACTGTCTTACTGTCTTACTGTCTTACTGTCTTACTGTCTTACTGTCTTACTGTCTTACTGTCTTACTGTCTTACTGTCTTACTGTCTTACTGTCTTACTGTCTTACTGTCTTACTGTCTTACTGTCTTACTGTCTTACTGTCTTACTGTCTTACTGTCTTACTGTCTTACTGTCTTACTGTATTACTGTCTTACTGTCTTACTGTCTTACTGTCTTACTGTCTTACTGTCTTACTGTCTTACTGTCTTACTCTCTTACTCTCTTACTGTCTTACTGTCTTACTGTCTTACTATCTTACCATCTTACTATCTTACTGTCTTACTCTCTTGCTCTCTGTCGTACTGTCTTACTCTCTTGCTCTCTGTCGTAATCTCTTACTGTCTGTCTTACTGTTTTACTGTCTTACTCTCTTACTCTCTTACTGTCTTACTGTCTTACTGTCTTACTATCTTACCATCTTACTATCTTACTGTCTTACTCTCTTGCTCTCTGTCGTACTGTCTTACTCTCTTGCTCTCTGTCGTAATCTCTTACTGTCTGTCTTACTGTTTTACTGTCTGTCTTACTGTCTTACAGTCTTACTGTCTCTCTTACTCTCTTACTATCTTTCTCTCTTACCCTCTTACTCTCTTACTATCATTATCTCTTACCCTATGTCTTACTGTCTTACTCTCTTACTGTCTTACTGTCTTACTGTCTTACTATCTTACTGTCTTACTGTCTTACTGTCTTACTGTCTTACTGTCTTACTGTCTTACTGTCTTACTGTCTTACTGTCTTACTGTCTTACTGTCTTACTGTCTTACTGTCTTACTGTCTTACTGTCTTACTGTCTTACTGTCTTACTGTCTTACTGTCTTACTGTCTTACTGTCTTACTGTCTCTTACTCTCTTACTCGCTTACTCGCTTACTCGCTTACTCGCTTACTCGCTTACTCGCTTACTCGCTTACTCGCTTACTCTCTTACTCTCTTACTCTCTTACTCTCTTACTGTCTTACTCTCTTACTCTCTTACTTTCTTACTCTCTTTCTATCTTACTCTCTTACTCTCTTAAGGTAGGATCACACGATTGCCGCAATGAACCAATTTAATACAATTTTTATTGTGCTGAATTGGGGCCCAATAAAGAAATTGTCCCAATCAAATTCTCTGCAGTCACATGATTGCTTCATTTTATATAAATTTGATTGTCGTAAATTGGCGCAAAGCGATTTAGTGGCAATAATTGTCGCATTTCAGTCACACGATTGTTCTAGTTTACGGCAACTCAGAGAAACACCTGTTGTGCTAGATTTTAAATTTTGTTTTGTTTACATAAATGTAAAAACAATATATTTTTGAAAAAATTATTTGTTAAATAAAAAAAGAAAATTGCGTCGGCCTTAATTATCATATAAAAAAATTAATAAAGAAATGTTAAAAGATGTATGTGGGTCAGAGAGTGGCTCACAAAAACAATATTTCATTTACAAAAATTAATATTGGCGCTAATTGTCTTCTTTGATTGCCGCACTAGAACACAATAAATATTGGTGTATTTTTAACATTTTTATTGGTGCATGTTGCCTATCAAGCATTCACATGATTGCCGCACCAGGGTTGCATTTGATTGGGCCAAATAAGCACAATATTGTTGTGGTTTGACATATGAGCCAATAAGTTGTGAAATCACACGATTGACGTATAAAATAGACCAATAATTGGTGTATTGCGGCAATCGTGTGATCCTACCTTTACTCTCTTACTCTCTTACTCTGTTACTCTGTTACTCTGTTACTCTGTTACTCTGTTACTCTGTTACTCTGTTACTCTCTTACACTCTTACTCTCTTACTCTCTTACTTTCTTACTTTCTTACTTTCTTACTCTCTTACTCTCTTACTGTCTTACTGTCTTACTGTCTTACTGTCTTACTGTCTTACTGTCTTACTGTCTTACTGTCTTACTGTCTTACTGTCTTACTGTCTTACTGTCTTACTGTCTTACTGTCTTACTGTCTTACTGTCTTACTGTCTTACTGTCTTACTGTCTTACTGTCTTACTGTCTTACTGTCTTACTGTCTTACTGTCTTACTGTCTTACTGTCTTACTGTCTTACTGTCTTACTGTCTTACTGTCTTACTGTCTTACTGTCTTACTGTCTTACTGTCTTACTGTCTTACTGTCTTACTGTCTTACTGTCTTACTGTCTTACTGTCTTACTCTCTTACTCTCTTACTCTCTTTCTATCTTACTCTCTTGCTCTCTTGCTCTCTTACTCTCTTACTGTCTTACTGTCTTACTGTCTTACTGTCTTACTGTCTTACTGTCTTACTGTCTTACTGTCTTACTGTCTTACTGTCTTACTGTCTTACTGTCTTACTGTCTTACTGTCTTACTGTCTTACTGTCTTACTGTCTTACTGTCTTACTCTCTTACTGTCTTACTGTCTTACTGTCTTACTGTCTTACTGTCTTACTGTCTTACTGTCTTACTGTCTTACTGTCTTACTGTCTTACTGTCTTACTGTCTTACTGTCTTACTGTCTTACTGTCTTACTGTCTTACTGTCTTACTGTCTTACTGTCTTACTGTCTTACTGTCTTACTGTCTTACTGTCTTACTGTCTTACTGTCTTACTGTCTTACTGTCTTACTGTCTTACTGTCTTACTGTCTTACTGTCTTACTGTCTTACTGTCTTACTGTCTTACTGTCTTACTGTCTTACTGTCTTACTGTCTTACTGTCTTACTGTCTTACTGTCTTACTGTCTTACTGTCTTACTGTCTTACTGTCTTACTGTCTTACTGTCTTACTGTCTTACTGTCTTACTGTCTTACTGTCTTACTGTCTTACTGTCTTACTGTCTTACTGTCTTACTATCTTACTATCTTACTATCTTACTATCTTACTATCTTACTATCTTACTATCTTACTATCTTACTCTCTTACTCTCTTACTCTCTTACTCTCTTACTCTCTTACTCTCTTACTCTCTTACTTTCTTACTTTCTTACTCTCTTACTGTCTTACTGTCTTACTCTCTTACTCTCTTACTCTCTTACTCTCTTACTCTCTTACTCTCTTTATATCTTACTCTCTTACTATCTTGCTCTCTTACTGTCTGACTGTCTTACTGTCTTACTGTCTTACTGTCTTACTGTCTTACTGTCTTACTGTCTTACTGTCTTACTGTCTTACTGTCTTACTGTCTTACTGTCTTACTGTCTTACTGTCTTACTGTCTTACTGTCTTACTGTCTTACTGTCTTACTGTCTTACTGTCTTACTGTCTTACTGTCGTACTGTCGTACTGTCTTACTGTCTTACTGTCTTACTGTCTTACTGTCTTACTGTCTTACTGTCTTACTGTCTTACTGTCTTACTGTCTTACTGTCTTACTGTCTCACTGTCTCACTGTCTCACTGTCTTACTGTCTTACTGTCTTACTGTCTTACTGTCTTACTGTCTTACTGTCTTACTGTCTTACTGTCTTACTGTCTTACTGTCTTACTGTCTTACTGTCTTACTGTCTTACTGTCTTACTGTCTTACTGTCTTACTGTATTACTGTATTACTGTCTTACTGTCTTACTATCTTACTATCTTACTGTCTTACTGTATTACTGTCTTACTATCTTACTATCTTACTGTCTTACTGTCTTACTGTCTTACTGTCTTACTGTCTTACTGTCTTACTGTCTTACTGTCTTACTGTCTTACTGTCTTACTGTCTTACTGTCTTACTGTCTTACTGTCTTACTGTCTTACTGTCTTACTGTCTTACTGTCTTACTGTCTTACTGTCTTACTGTCTTACTGTCTTACTTTCTTACTGTCTTACTGTCTTACTGTCTTACTGTCTTACTGTCTTACTGTCTTACTCTCTTACTGTCTTACTGTATTACTGTCTTACTGTCTTACTGTCTTACTGTCTTACTGTCTTACTGTCTTACTGTCTTACTGTCTTACTGTCTTACTGTCTTACTGTCTTACTGTCTTACTGTCTTACTGTCTTACTGTCTTACTGTCTTACTGTCTTACTGTCTTACTGTCTTACTGTCTTACTGTCTTACTGTCTTACTGTCTTACTGTCTTACTGTCTTACTGTCTTACTGTCTTACTGTCTTACTATCTTACTATCTTACTATCTTACTATCTTACTATCTTACTGTCTTACTCTCTTGCTCTCTGTCTTACTCTCTTGCTCACCGTCGTACTGTCTTACTGTCTGTCTTACTGTCTGTCTTACAGTCTTACTCTCTTACTGTCTCTCTTACTATCTTACTATCTTTCTCTCTTACCCTCTTACTCTCTTACTATCATTATCTCTTACCCTCTGTCTTACTCTCTTACTATGATTATCTCTTACCCTCTGTCTTACTCTCTTACTCTCTTATTCTCTTATTCTCTTACTCTCTTACTATCTTACTATCTTACTATCTTACTATCTTACTATCTTACTATCTTACTATCTTACTATCTTACTATCTTACTATCTTACTATCTTACTATCTTACTATCTTACTATCTTACTATCTTACTATCTTACTATCTTACTATCTTACTATCTTACTATCTTACTATCTTACTATCTTACTATCTTACTATCTTACTATCTTACTATCTTACTATCTTACTATCTTACTATCTTACTATCTTACTATCTTACTATCTTACTATCTTACTATCTTACTATCTTACTATCTTACTATCTTACTATCTTACTATCTTACTATCTTACTATCTTACTATCTTACTATCTTACTATCTTACTATCTTACTATCTTACTATCTTACTATCTTACTATCTTACTATCTTACTATCTTACTATCTTACTATCTTACTATCTTACTATCTTACTATCTTACTATCTTACTATCTTACTATCTTACTATCTTACTATCTTACTATCTTACTATCTTACTATCTTACTATCTTACTATCTTACTATCTTACTATCTTACTATCTTACTATCTTACTATCTTACTATCTTACTATCTTACTATCTTACTATCTTACTATCTTACTATCTTACTATCTTACTATCTTACTATCTTACTATCTTACTATCTTACTATCTTACTATCTTACTATCTTACTATCTTACTATCTTACTATCTTACTATCTTACTATCTTACTATCTTACTATCTTACTATCTTACTATCTTACTATCTTACTATCTTACCATCTTACCATCTTACTATCTTACTATCTTACTATCTTACTATCTTACTATCTTACTATCTTACTATCTTACTATCTTACTATCTTACTATCTTACTATCTTACTATCTTACTATCTTACTATCTTACTATCTTACTATCTTACTATCTTACTATCTTACTATCTTACTATCTTACTATCTTACTATCTTACTATCTTACTATCTTACTATCTTACTATCTTACTATCTTACTATCTTACTATCTTACTATCTTACTATCTTACTATCTTACTATCTTACTATCTTACTATCTTACTATCTTACTATCTTACTATCTTACTATCTTACTATCTTACAATCTTACTATCTTACTATCTTACTATCTTACTATCTTACTATCTTACTATCTTACTATCTTACTATCTTACTATCTTACTATCTTACATTCTTACTATCTTACTCTCTTACTCTCTTACTCTCTTACTCTCTTACTCTCTTACTCTCTTACTCTCTTAATCTCTTACTCTCTTACTTTCTTACTTTCTTACTCTCTTACTTTCTTACTCTCTTACTGTCTTACTGTCTTACTCTCTTACTCTCTTACTCTCTTACTCTCTTACTCTCTTACTCTCTTACTCTCTTACTCTCTTACTCTCTTACTCTCTTACTCTCTTACTCTCTTACTCTCTTACTCTCTTACTCTCTTACTCTCTTACTCTCTTACTCTCTTACTCTCTTACTCTCTTACTCTCTTACTCTCTTACTCTCTTACTCTCTTACTCTCTTACTCTCTTACTCTCTTACTCTCTTACTCTCTTACTCTCTTACTCTCTTACTCTCTTACTCTCTTACTCTCTTACTCTCTTACTCTCTTACTCTCTTACTCTCTTACTCTCTTACTCTCTTACTGTCTTACTGTCTTACTGTCTTACTGTCTTACTGTCTTACTGTCTTACTGTCTTACTGTCTTACTGTCTTACTGTCTTACTGTCTTACTGTCTTACTGTCTTATTGTCTTACTGTCTTACTGTCTTACTGTCTTACTCTCTTACTGTCTTACTGTCTTGCTCTCTGTCGTACTGTCTTACTGTCTGTCTTACAGTCTTACTGTCTTACTGTCTTACTGTCTTACTGTCTTACTGTCTTACTGTCTTACTGTCTTACTGTCTTACTGTCTTACTGTCTTACTGTCTTACTGTCTTACTGTCTTACTGTCTTACTGTCTTACTGTCTTACTGTCTTACTGTCTTACTGTCTTACTGTCTTACTGTCTTACTGTATTACTGTCTTACTGTCTTACTGTCTTACTGTCTTACTGTCTTACTGTCTTACTGTCTTACTGTCTTACTGTCTTACTGTCTTACTGTCTTACTGTCTTACTCTCTTACTGTCTTACTGTCTTGCTCTCTGTCGTACTGTCTTACTGTCTGTCTTACTGTCTACTGTCTTACAGTCTTACTCTCTCACTCTCTTACTGTCTCTCTTACACTCTTACTATCTTTCTCTCTTACCCTCTTACTCTCATACTATCATTATCTCTTACCCTCTGTCTTACTCTCTTACTCTCTTACTCTCTTACCCTCTTACTCTCTTACTCTCTTACTCTCTTACTCTCTTACTCTCTTACTCTCTTACTCTCTTACTCTCTTACTCTCTTACTCTCTTACTCTCTTACTCTCTTACTCTCTTACTCTCTTACTCTCTTACTCTCTTACTCTATTACTCTCTTACTCTCTTACTCTCTTACTCTCTTTCTTACTTTCTTACTGTCGTACTGTCTTACTATCTTACTATCTTACTATCTTACTATCTTACTATCTTACTGTCTTACTGTCTTACTCTCTTGCTCTCTGTCGTACTGTCTTACTGTCTGTCTTACTGTCTACTGTCTTACAGTCTTACTCTCTCACTCTCTTACTGTCTTACTATCTTTCTCTCTTACCCTCTTACTCTCATACTATCATTATCTCTTACCCTCTGTCTTACTCTCTTACTCTATTACTCTCTTACTCTCTTACTCTCTTACTCTCTTACTCTCTTACTATCTTACGCTCTTACTCTCTTACTCTCTTACTCTCATACTCTCTTACTCTCTTACTCTCTTACTCTCTTACTCTCTTACTCTATTACTCTATTACTCTCTTACTCTCTTACTCTCTTACTCTCTTACTCTCTTACTCTCTTACTCTCTTTCTTACTGTCGTACTATCTTACTGTCTTACTGTCTTACTGTCTTACTGTCTTACTGTCTTACTGTCTTACTGTCTTACTGTCTTACTGTCTTACTGTCTTACTGTCTTACTGTCTTACTGTCTTACTGTCTTACTGTCTTACTGTCTTACTGTCTTACTGTCTTACTGTCTTACTGTCTTACTGTCTTACTGTCTTACTGTCTTACTGTCTTACTGTCTTACTGTCTTACTGTCTTACTGTCTTACTGTCTTACTGTCTTACTGTCTTACTGTCTTACTATCTTACTATCTTACTATCTTACTGTCTTACTCTCTTGCTCTCTGTCGTACTGTCTTACTGTCTGTCTTACTGTCTACTGTCTTACAGTCTTACTCTCTCACTCTCTTACTGTCTCTCTTACTCTCTTACTATCTTTCTCTCTTACTCTCATACTCTCATACTATCATTATCTCTTACCCTCTGTCTTACTCTCTTACTCTATTACTCTCTTACTCTCTTACTCTCTTACTCTCTTACTCTCTTACTCTCTTACTCTCTTACTCTCTTACTCTCTTACTCTCTTACTCTCTTACTCTCTTACTCTCTTACTCTCTTACTCTCTTACTCTCTTACTCTCTTACTCTCTTACTCTCTTACTCTCTTACTCTCTTACTCTCTTACTCTCTTACTCTCTTACTCTCTTACTCTCTTACTCTCTTACTCTCTTACTCTCTTACTCTCTTACTCTCTTACTCTCTTACTCTCTTACTCTCTTACTCTCTTACTCTCTTACTCTCTTACTCTCTTACTCTCTTACTCTCTTACTCTCTTACTCTCTTACTCTCTTACTCTCTTACTCTCTTACTCTCTTACTCTCTTACTCTCTTACTCTCTTACTCTCTTACTATCTTACTATCTTACTATCTTACTCTCTTACTCTCTTACTCTCTTACTCTCTTACTCTCTTACTCTATTACTCTCTTACTCTCTTACTCTCTTTCTTACTGTCTTACTGCCTTACTGTCTTACTGTCTTACTGTCTTACTGTCTTACTGTCTTACTGTCTTACTGTCTTACTGTCTTACTGTCTTACTGTCTTACTGTCTTACTGTCTTACTGTCTTACTGTCTTACTGTCTTACTGTCTTACTGTCTTACTGTCTTACTGTCTTACTGTCTTACTGTCTTACTGTCTTACTGTCTTACTGTCTTACTGTCTTACTGTCTTACTGTCTTACTGTCTTACTGTCTTACTGTCTTACTGTCTTACTGTCTTACTGTCTTACTGTCTTACTGTCTTACTGTCTTACTGTCTTACTGTCTTACTGTCTTACTGTCTTACTGTCTTACTGTCTTACTGTCTTACTGTCTTACTGTCTTACTGTCTTACTGTCTTACTGTCTTACTGTCTTACTGTCTTACTGTCTTACTGTCTTACTGTCTTACTGTCTTACTGTCTTACTGTCTTACTGTCTTACTGTCTTACTGTCTTACTGTCTTACTGTCTTACTGTCTTACTGTCTTACTGTCTTACTGTCTTACTGTCTTACTGTCTTACTGTCTTACTGTCTTACTGTCTTACTGTCTTACTGTCTTACTGTCTTACTGTCTTACTGTCTTACTGTCTTACTGTCTTACTGTCTTACTGTCTTACTGTCTTACTGTCTTACTGTCTTACTGTCTTACTGTCTTACTGTCTTACTGTCTTACTGTCTTACTGTCTTACTGTCTTACTGTCTTACTGTCTTACTGTCATACTGTCTTACTGTCTTACTGTCTTACTGTCTTACTGTCTTACTGTCTTACTGTCTTACTGTCTTACTGTCTTACTGTCTTACTGTCTTACTGTCTTACTGTCTTACTGTCTTACTGTCTTACTGTCTTACTGTCTTACTGTCTTACTGTCTTACTGTCTTACTGTCTTACTGTCTTACTGTCTTACTGTCTTACTGTCTTACTGTCTTACTGTCTTACTGTCTTACTGTCTTACTGTCTTACTGTCTTACTGTCTTACTGTCTTACTGTCTTACTGTCTTACTGTCTTACTGTCTTACTGTCTTACTGTCTTACTGTCTTACTGTATTACTGTCTTACTGTCTTACTATCTTACTGTCTTACTGTATTACTGTCTAACTATCTAACTATCTTACTGTCTTACTGTCTTACTGTCTTACTGTCTTACTGTCTTACTCTCTTACTCTCTTACTGTCTTACTGTATTACTGTCTTACTGTCTTACTGTCTTACTGTCTTACTGTCTTACTGTCTTACTGTCTTACTGTCTTACTGTCTTACTGCCTTACTGTCTTACTGTCTTACTGTCTTACTGTCTTACTGTCTTACTGTCTTACTGTCTTACTGTCTTACTGTCTTACTGTCTTACTGTCTTACTGTCTTACTGTCTTACTGTCTTACTGTCTTACTGTCTTACTGTCTTACTGTCTTACTGTCTTACTGTCTTACTGTCTTACTGTCTTACTGTCTTACTGTCTTACTGTCTTACTATCTTACTATCTTACTATCTTACTATCTTACTATCTTACTGTCTTACTCTCTTGCTCTCTGTCGTACTGTCTTACTCTCTTGCTCTCCGTCGTACTGTCTTACTGTCTGTCTTACTGTTTTACTGTCTGTCTTACAGTCTTACTCTCTTACTGTCTCTCTTACTATCTTACTATCTTTCTCTCTTACCCTCTTACTCTCTTACTATCATTATCTCTTACCCTCTGTCTTACTCTCTTACTATCATTATCTCTTACCCTCTGTCTTACTCTCTTACTATCTTACTATCTTACTATCTTACTATCTTACTATCTTACTATCTTACTATCTTACTATCTTACTATCTTACTATCTTACTATCTTACTATCTTACTATCTTACTATCTTACTATCTTACTATCTTACTATCTTACTATCTTACTATCTTACTATCTTACTATCTTACTATCTTACTATCTTACTATCTTACTATCTTACTATCTTACTATCTTACTATCTTACTATCTTACTATCTTACTATCTTACTATCTTACTATCTTACTATCTTACTATCTTACTATCTTACTATCTTACTATCTTACTATCTTACTATCTTACTATCTTACTATCTTACTATCTTACTATCTTACTATCTTACTATCTTACTATCTTACTATCTTACTATCTTACTATCTTACTATCTTACTATCTTACTATCTTACTATCTTACTATCTTACTATCTTACTATCTTACTATCTTACTATCTTACTATCTTACTATCTTACTATCTTACTTTCTTACTATCTTACTATCTTACTATCTTACTATCTTACTATCTTACTATCTTACTATCTTACTATCTTACTATCTTACTATCTTACTATCTTACTATCTTACTATCTTACTATCTTACTATCTTACTATCTTACTATCTTACTATCTTACTATCTTACTATCTTACTATCTTACTATCTTACTATCTTACTATCTTACTATCTTACTATCTTACTATCTTACTATCTTACTATCTTACTATCTTACTATCTTACTATCTTACTATCTTACTATCTTACTATCTTACTATCTTACTATCTTACTATCTTACTATCTTACTATCTTACTATCTTACTATCTTACTATCTTACTATCTTACTATCTTACTATCTTACTATCTTACTATCTTACTATCTTACTATCTTACTATCTTACTATCTTACTATCTTACTATCTTACTATCTTACTATCTTACTATCTTACTATCTTACTATCTTACTATCTTACTATCTTACTATCTTACTATCTTACTATCTTACTATCTTACTATCTTACTATCTTACTATCTTACTATCTTACTATCTTACTATCTTACTATCTTACTATCTTACTATCTTACTATCTTACTATCTTACTATCTTACTATCTTACTATCTTACTATCTTACTATCTTACTATCTTACTATCTTACTATCTTACTATCTTACTACCTTACTATCTTACTATCTTACTATCTTACTATCTTACTATCTTACTACCTTACTATCTTACTATCTTACTATCTTACTATCTTACTATCTTACTATCTTACTATCTTACTATCTTACTATCTTACTTCTTACTATCTTACTATCTTACTATCTTACTATCTTACTATCTTACTATCTTACTATCTTACTATCTTACTATCTTACTATCTTACTATCTTACTATCTTACTATCTTACTATCTTACTATCTTACTATCTTACTATCTTACTATCTTACTATCTTACTATCTTACTATCTTACTATCTTACTATCTTACTATCTTACTATCTTACTATCTTACTATCTTACTATCTTACTATCTTACTATCTTACTATCTTACTATCTTACTATCTTACTATCTTACTATCTTACTATCTTACTATCTTACTATCTTACTATCTTACTATCTTACTATCTTACTATCTTACTATCTTACTATCTTACTATCTTACTATCTTACTATCTTACTATCTTACTATCTTACTATCTTACTATCTTACTATCTTACTATCTTACTATCTTACTATCTTACTCTCTTACTCTCTGACTCTCTTACTTTCTTACTCTCTTACTCTCTTACTGTCTTACTCTCTTACTCTCTTACTTTCTTACTCTCTTACTGTCTTACTCTCTTACTCTCTTACTCTCTTTATATCTTACTCTCTTACGATCTTGCTCTCTTGCTCTCTTACTGTCTTACTGTCTTACTGTCTTACTGTCTTACTGTCTTACTGTCTTATTGTCTTATTGTCTTACTGTCTTACTGTCTTACTGTCTTACTGTCTTACTGTCTTACTGTCTTACTGTCTTACTGTCTTACTGTCTTACTGTCTTTCTGTCTTACTGTCTTACTGTCTTACTGTCTTACTGTCTTACTGTCTTACTGTCTTACTGTCTTACTGTCTTACTGTCTTACTGTCTTACTGTCTTACTGTCTTACTGTCTTACTGTCTTACTGTCTTACTGTCTTACTGTCTTACTGTCTTACTGTCTTACTGTCTTACTGTCTTACTGTCTTACTGTCTTACTGTCTTACTGTCTTACTGTCTTACTGTATTACTGTCTTACTGTCTTACTGTCTTACTGTCTTACTGTCTTACTGTCTTACTGTCTTACTGTCTTACTGTCTTACTGTCTTACTGTCTTACTGTCTTACTGTCTTACTGTCTTACTGTCTTACTGTCTTACTATCTTACTATCTTACTGTCTTACTCTCTTGCTCTCTGTCGTACTGTCTTACTGTCTGTCTTACTGTCTACTGTCTTACAGTCTTACTCTCTCACTCTCTTACTGTCTCTCTTACTCTCTTACTATCTTTCTCTCTTACCCTCTTACTCTCATACTATCATTATCTCTTACCCTCTGTCTTACTCTCTTACTCTCTTACTCACTTACTCACTTACTCACTTACTCTCTTACTCTCTTACTCTCTTACTCTCTTACTCTCTTACTCTCTTACTCTCTTACTCTCTTACTCTCTTACTCTCTTACTCTCTTACTCTCTTACTCTCTTACTCTCTTACTATCTTACTCTCTTACTCTCTTACTCTCGTACTCTCTTACTCTCTTACTCTCTTACTCTCTTACTCTCTTACTCTCTTACTCTCTTTCTTACTGTCGTACTATGTCTTACTGTCTTTCTGTATTACTGTCTTACTGTCTTGCTGTCTTACTGTCTTACTGTCTTACTGTCTTACTGTCTTACTGTCTTACTGTCTTACTGTCTTACTGTCTTACTGTCTTACTGTCTTACTGTCTTACTGTCTTACTGTCTTACTGTCTTACTGTCTTACTGTCTTACTGTCTTACTGTCTTACTGTCTTACTGTCTTACTGTCTTACTGTCTTACTATCTTACTATCTTACTGTCTTACTCTCTTGCTCTCTGTCGTACTGTCTTACTGTCTGTCTTACCGTCTACTGTCTTACAGTCTTACTCTCTCACTCTCTTACTGTCTCTCTTACTCTCTTACTATCTTTCTCTCTTACCCTCTTACTCTCATACTATCATTATCTCTTACCCTCTGTCTTACTCTCTTACTCTCTTACTCTCTTACTCTCTTACTCTCTTACTCTCTTACTCTCTTACTCTCTTACTCTCTTACTCTCTTACTCTCTTACTCTCTTACTCTCTTACTCTCTTACTCTCTTACTCTCTTACTCTCTTACTCTCTTACTCTATTACTCTCTTACTCTCTTACTCTCTTTCTTACTGTCTTACTGTCTTACTGTCTTACTGTCTTACTGTCTTACTGTCTTACTGTCTTACTGTCTTACTGTCTTACTGTCTTACTGTCTTACTGTCTTACTGTCTTACTGTCTTACTGTCTTACTGTCTTACTGTCTTACTGTCTTACTGTCTTACTGTCTTACTGTCTTACTGTCTTACTGTCTTACTGTCTTACTGTCTTACTGTCTTACTGTCTTACTGTCTTACTGTCTTACTGTCTTACTGTCTTACTGTCTTACTGTATTACTGTCTTACTATCTTACTATCTTACTGTCTTACTGTATTACTGTATTACTGTCTTACTATCTTACTATCTTACTGTCTTACTGTCTTACTGTCTTATTGTCTTATTGTCTTACTGTCTTACTGTCTTACTGTCTTACTGTCTTACTGTCTTACTGTCTTACTGTCTTACTGTCTTACTGTCTTACTGTCTTACTGTCTTACTGTCTTACTGTCTTACTGTCTTACTGTCTTACTGTCTTACTCTCTTACTCTCTTACTGTCTTACTCTCTTACTGTCTTACTGTATTACTGTATTATTGTCTTACTGTCTTACTGTCTTACTGTCTTACTGTCTTACTGTCTTACTGTCTTACTGTCTTACTGTCTTACTGTCTTACTGTCTTACTGTCTTACTGTCTTACTGTCTTACTGTCTTACTGTCTTACTGTCTTACTGTCTTACTGTCTTACTGTCTTACTGTCTTACTGTCTTACTGTCTTACTGTCTTACTGTCTTACTGTCTTACTGTCTTACTGTCTTACTGTCTTACTGTCTTACTGTCTTACTGTCTTACTGTCTTACTATCTTACTATCTTACTATCTTACTGTCTTACTCTCTTGCTCTCTGTCGTACTGTCTTACTCTCTTGCTCTCCGTCGTACTGTCTTACTGTCTGTCTTACTGTTTTACTGTCTGTCTTACAGTCTTACTCTCTTACTGTCTCTCTTACTATCTTTCTCTCTTACCCTCTTACCCTCTTACTCTCTTACTATCATTATCTCTTACCCTCTGTCTTACTCTCTTACTATCATTATCTCTTACCCTCTGTCTTACTCTCTTACTATCTTACTATCTTACTATCTTACTATCTTACTATCTTACTATCTTACTATCTTACTATCTTACTATCTTACTATCTTACTATCTTACTATCTTACTATCTTACTATCTTACTATCTTACTATCTTACTATCTTACTATCTTACTATCTTACTATCTTACTATCTTACTATCTTACTATCTTACTATCTTACTATCTTACTATCTTACTATCTTACTATCTTACTATCTTACTATCTTACTATCTTACTATCTTACTATCTTACTATCTTACTATCTTACTATCTTACTATCTTACTATCTTACTATCTTACTATCTTACTATCTTACTATCTTACTATCTTACTATCTTACTATCTTACTATCTTACTATCTTACTATCTTACTATCTTACTATCTTACTATCTTACTATCTTACTATCTTACTATCTTACTATCTTACTATCTTACTATCTTACTATCTTACTATCTTACTATCTTACTATCTTACTATCTTACTATCTTACTATCTTACTATCTTACTATCTTACTATCTTACTATCTTACTATCTTACTATCTTACTATCTTACTATCTTACTATCTTACTATCTTACTATCTTACTATCTTACTATCTTACTATCTTACTATCTTACTATCTTACTATCTTACTATCTTACTATCTTACTATCTTACTATCTTACTATCTTACTATCTTACTATCTTACTATCTTACTATCTTACTATCTTACTATCTTACTATCTTACTATCTTACTATCTTACTATCTTACTATCTTACTATCTTACTATCTTACTATCTTACTATCTTACTATCTTACTATCTTACTATCTTACTATCTTACTATCTTACTATCTTACTATCTTACTATCTTACTATCTTACTATCTTACTATCTTACTATCTTACTATCTTACTATATTACTATCTTACTATCTTACTATCTTACTATCTTACTATCTTACTATCTTACTATCTTACTATATTACCATCTTACTATCTTACTATCTTACTATCTTACTATCTTACTATCTTACTATCTTACTATCTTACTATCTTACTATCTTACTATCTTACTATCTTACTATCTTACTATCTTACTGTCTTACTATCTTACTATCTTACTATCTTACTATCTTACTATCTTACTATCTTACTATCTTACTATCTTACTATCTTACTATCTTACTATCTTACTATCTTACTATCTTACTATCTTACTATCTTACTATCTTACTATCTTACTATCTTACTATCTTACTATCTTACTATCTTACTATCTTACTATCTTACTATCTTACTATCTTACTATCTTACTATCTTACTATCTTACTATCTTACTATCTTACTATCTTACTATCTTACTATATTACTATATTACTATCTTACTATCTTACTATCTTACTATCTTACTATCTTACTATCTTACTATCTTACTATCTTACTATCTTACTATCTTACTATCTTACTATCTTACTATCTTACTATCTTACTATCTTACTATCTTACTATCTTACTATCTTACTATCTTACTATCTTACTATCTTACTATCTTACTATCTTACTATCTTACTATCTTACTATCTTACTATCTTACTATCTTACTATCTTACTATCTTACTATCTTACTATCTTACTATCTTACTATCTTACTATCTTACTATCTTACTATCTTACTATCTTACTATCTTACTATCTTACTATCTTACTATCTTACTATCTTACTATCTTACTATCTTACTATCTTACTATCTTACTATCTTACTATCTTACTATCTTACTATCTTACTATCTTACTATCTTACTCTCTTACTCTCTTACTCTCTTACTCTCTTAATCTCTTACTCTCTTACTTTCTTACTCTCTTACTTTCTTACTCTCTTACTGTCTTACTCTCTTACTCTCTTACTCTCTTACTCTCTTACTCTCTTACTCTCTTACTCTCTTACTCTCTTACTCTCTTACTCTCTTACTCTCTTACTCTCTTACTCTCTTACTCTCTTACTCTCTTACTCTCTTACTCTCTTACTCTCTTACTCTCTTACTCTCTTACTCTCTTACTCTCTTACTCTCTTACTCTCTTACTCTCTTACTCTCTTACTCTCTTACTCTCTTACTCTCTTACTCTCTTACTCTCTTACTCTCTTACTCTCTTACTCTCTTACTCTCTTACTCTCTTACTCTCTTACTCTCTTACTCTCTTACTCTCTTACTCTCTTACTCTCTTACTCTCTTACTCTCTTACTCTCTTACTCTCTTACTCTCTTACTCTCTTACTCTCTTACTCTCTTACTCTCTTACTCTCTTACTCTCTTACTCTCTTACTCTCTTACTCTCTTACTCTCTTACTCTCTTACTCTCTTACTCTCTTACTCTTACTGTCTTACTGTCTTACTGTCTTACTGTCTTACTGTCTTACTGTCTTACTGTCTTACTGTCTTACTGTCTTACTGTCTTACTGTCTTACTGTCTTACTGTCTTACTGTCTTACTGTCTTACTGTCTTACTGTCTTACTGTCTTACTGTCTTACTGTCTTACTGTCTTACTGTCTTACTGTCTTACTGTCTTACAGTCTTACTCTCTTACTGTCTTACTGTCTTGCTCTCTGTCGTACTGTCTTACTGTCTGTCTTACAGTCTTACTGTCTTACTGTCTTACTGTCTTACTGTCTTACTGTCTTACTGTCTTACTGTCTTACTGTCTTACTGTCTTACTGTCTTACTGTATTACTGTCTTACTGTCTTACTGTCTTACTGTCTTACTGTCTTACTGTCTTACTGTCTTACTGTCTTACTGTCTTACTGTCTTACTGTCTTACTGTCTTACTGTCTTACTGTCTTACTGTCTTACTGTCTTACTGTCTTACTGTCTTACTGTCTTACTGTCTTACTGTCTTACTCTCTTACTGTCTTACTGTCTTGCTCTCTGTCGTACTGTCTTACTGTCTGTCTTACTGTCTACTGTCTTACAGTCTTACTCTCTCACTCTCTTACTGTCTCTCTTACACTCTTACTATCTTTCTCTCTTACCCTCTTACTCTCATACTATCATTATCTCTTACCCTCTGTCTTACTCTCTTACTCTATTACTCTCTTACTCTCTTACTCTCTTACTCTCTTACTCTCTTACTCTCTTACTCTCTTACTCTCTTACTCTCTTACTCTCTTACTCTCTTACTCTCTTACTCTCTTACTCTCTTACTCTCTTACTCTATTACTCTCTTACTCTCTTACTCTCTTACTCTCTTTCTTACTTTCTTACTGTCGTACTGTCTTACTATCTTACTATCTTACTATCTTACTATCTTACTATCTTACTATCTTACTGTCTTACTCTCTTGCTCTCTGTCGTACTGTCTTACTGTCTGTCTTACTGTCTACTGTCTTACAGTCTTACTCTCTCACTCTCTTACTGTCTCTCTTACTATCTTTCTCTCTTTCCCTCTTACTCTCATACTATCATTATCTCTTACCCTCTGTCTTACTCTCTTACTCTATTACTCTCTTACTATCTTACGCTCTTACTCTCTTACTCTCTTATTCTCGTACTCTCTTACTCTCTTACTCTCTTACTCTCTTACTCTCTTACTCTATTACTCTCTTATTCTCTTACTCTCTTACTCTCTTTCTTACTGTCTTACTGTCGTACTGTCGTACTGTCTTACTGTCTTACTGTCTTACTGTCTTACTGTCTTACTGTCTTACTGTCTTACTGTCTTACTGTCTTACTGTCTTACTGTCTTACTGTCTTACTGTCTTACTGTCTTACTGTCTTACTGTCTTACTATCTTACTATCTTACTATCTTACTGTCTTACTCTCTTGCTCTCTGTCGTACTGTCTTACTGTCTCTCTTACTGTCTACTGTCTTACAGTCTTACTCTCTCACTCTCTTACTGTCTCTCTTACTCTCTTACTATCTTTCTCTCTTACCCTCTTACTCTCATACTATCATTATCTCTTACCCTCTGTCTTACTCTCTTACTCTCTTACTCTCTTACTCTCTTACTCTCTTACTCTCTTACTCTCTTACTCTCTTACTCTCTTACTCTCTTACTCTCTTACTCTCTTACTCTCTTACTCTCTTACTCTCTTACTCTCTTACTCTCTTACTCTCTTACTCTCTTACTCTCTTACTCTCTTACTCTCTTACTCTCTTACTCTCTTTCTTACTGTCTTACTGTCTTACTGTCTTACTGTCTTACTGTCTTACTGTCTTACTGTTGTCTTACTGTTGTCTTACTGTTGTCTTACTGTTGTCTTACTGTTGTCTTACTGTTGTCTTACTGTTGTCTTACTGTTGTCTTACTGTTGTCTTACTGTTGTCTTACTGTTGTCTTACTGTTGTCTTACTGTTGTCTTACTGTTGTCTTACTGTTGTCTTACTGTTGTCTTACTGTTGTCTTACTGTTGTCTTACTGTTGTCTTACTGTTGTCTTACTGTTGTCTTACTGTTGTCTTACTGTTGTCTTACTGTTGTCTTACTGTTGTCTTACTGTTGTCTTACTGTTGTCTTACTGTTGTCTTACTGTTGTCTTACTGTTGTCTTACTGTTGTCTTACTGTTGTCTTACTGTTGTCTTACTGTTGTCTTACTGTTGTCTTACTGTTGTCTTACTGTTGTCTTACTGTTGTCTTACTGTTGTCTTACTGTTGTCTTACTGTTGTCTTACTGTTGTCTTACTGTTGTCTTACTGTTGTCTTACTGTTGTCTTACTGTTGTCTTACTGTTGTCTTACTGTCTTACTGTCTTACTGTCTTACTGTCTTACTGTCTTACTGTCTTACTGTCTTACTGTCTTACTGTCTTACTGTCTTACTGTCTTACTGTCTTACTGTCTTACTGTCTTACTGTCTTACTGTCTTACTGTCTTACTGTCTTACTGTCTTACTGTCTTACTGTCTTACTGTCTTACTGTCTTACTGTCATACTGTCTTACTGTCTTACTGTCTTACTGTCTTACTGTCTTACTGTCTTACTGTCTTACTGTCTTACTGTCTTACTGTCTTACTGTCTTACTGTCTTACTGTCTTACTGTCTTACTGTCTTACTGTCTTACTGTCTTACTGTCTTACTGTCTTACTGTCTTACTGTCTTACTGTCTTACTGTCTTACTGTCTTACTGTCTTACTGTCTTACTGTCTTACTGTCTTACTGTCTTACTGTCTTACTGTCTTACTGTCTTACTGTCTTACTGTCTTACTGTCTTACTGTCTTACTGTCTTACTGTCTTACTGTCTTACTGTCTTACTGTCTTACTGTCTTACTGTCTTACTGTCTTACTGTCTTACTGTATTACTGTATTACTATCTTACTGTCTTACTGTCTTACTGTCTTACTGTCTTACTGTCTTACTGTCTCACTCTCTTACTCTCTTAATCTCTTACTGTCTTACTGTCTTACTGTATTACTGTCTTACTGTCTTACTGTCTTACTGTCTTACTGTCTTACTGTCTTACTGTCTTACTGTCTTACTGTCTTACTGTCTTACTGTCTTACTGTCTTACTGTCTTACTGTCTTACTGTCTTACTTTCTTACTGTCTTACTGTCTTACTGTCTTACTGTCTTACTGTCTTACTGTCTTACTGTCTTACTGTCTTACTGTCTTACTGTCTTACTGTCTTACTGTCTTACTGTCTTACTGTCTTACTGTCTTACTGTCTTACTGTCTTACTGTCTAACTGTCTTACTGTCTTACTGTCTTACTGTCTTACTGTCTTACTGTCTTACTATCTTACTATCTTACTATCTTACTGTCTTACTCTCTTGCTCTCTGTCGTACTGTCTTACTCTCTTGCTCTCCGTCGTACTGTCTTACTGTCTGTCTTACTGTTTTACTGTCTGTCTTACAGTCTTACTCTCTTACTGTCTCTCTTACTATCTTACTATCTTTCTCTCTTACCCTCTTACTCTCTTACTATCATTATCTCTTACCCTCTGTCTTACTCTCTTACTATCATTATCTCTTACCCTCTGTCTTACTCTCTTACTATCTTACTATCTTACTATCTTACTATACTATCTTACTATCTTACTATCTTACTATCTTACTATCTTACTATCCTACTATCTTACTATCTTACTATCTTACTATCTTACTATCTTACTATCTTACTATCTTACTATCTTACTATCTTACTATCTTACTATCTTACTATCTTACTATCTTACTATCTTACTATCTTACTATCTTACTATCTTACTATCTTACTATCTTACTATCTTACTATCTTACTATCTTACTATCTTACTATCTTACTATCTTACTATCTTACTATCTTACTATCTTACTATCTTACTATCTTACTATCTTACTATCTTACTATCTTACTATCTTACTATCTTACTATCTTACTATCTTACTATCTTACTATCTTACTATCTTACTATCTTACTATCTTACTATCTTACTATCTTACTATCTTACTATCTTACTATCTTACTATCTTACTATCTTACTATCTTACTATCTTACTATCTTACTATCTTACTATCTTACTATCTTACTATCTTACTATCTTACTATCTTACTATCTTACTATCTTACTATCTTACTATCTTACTATCTTACTATCTTACTATCTTACTATCTTACTATCTTACTATCTTACTATCTTACTATCTTACTATCTTACTATCTTACTATCTTACTATCTTACTATCTTACTATCTTACTATCTTACTATCTTACTATCTTACTATCTTACTATCTTACTATCTTACTATCTTACTATCTTACTATCTTACTATCTTACTATCTTACTATCTTACTATCTTACTATCTTACTATCTTACTATCTTACTATCTTACTATCTTACTATCTTACTATCTTACTATCTTACTATCTTACTATCTTACTATCTTACTATCTTACTATCTTACTATCTTACTATCTTACTATCTTACTATCTTACTATCTTACTATCTTACTATCTTACTATCTTACTATCTTACTATCTTACTATCTTACTATCTTACTATCTTACTATCTTACTATCTTACTATCTTACTATCTTACTATCTTACTATCTTACTATCTTACTATCTTACTATCTTACTATCTTACTATCTTACTATCTTACTATCTTACTATCTTACTATCTTACTATCTTACTATCTTACTATCTTACTATCTTACTATCTTACTATCTTACTATCTTACTATCTTACTATCTTACTATCTTACTATCTTACTATCTTACTATCTTACTATCTTACTATCTTACTATCTTACTATCTTACTATCTTACTATCTTACTATCTTACTATCTTACTATCTTACTATCTTACTATCTTACTATCTTACTATCTTACTATCTTACTATCTTACTATCTTACTATCTTACTATCTTACTATCTTACTATCTTACTATCTTACTATCTTACTATCTTACTATCTTACTATCTTACTATCTTACTATCTTACTATCTTACTATCTTACTATCTTACTATCTTACTATCTTACTATCTTACTATCTTACTATCTTACTATCTTACTATCTTACTATCTTACTATCTTACTATCTTACTATCTTACTATCTTACTATCTTACTATCTTACTATCTTACTATCTTACTATCTTACTATCTTACTATCTTACTATCTTACTATCTTACTATCTTACTATCTTACTATCTTACTATCTTACTATCTTACTATCTTACTATCTTACTATCTTACTATCTTACTATCTTACTATCTTACTATCTTACTATCTTACTATCTTACTATCTTACTATCTTACTATCTTACTATCTTACTATCTTACTATCTTACTATCTTACTATCTTACTATCTTACTATCTTACTATCTTACTATCTTACTATCTTACTATCTTACTATCTTACTATCTTACTATCTTACTATCTTACTATCTTACTATCTTACTATCTTACTATCTTACTATCTTACTATCTTACTATCTTACTATCTTACTATCTTACTATCTTACTATCTTACTATCTTACTATCTTACTATCTTACTATCTTACTATCTTACTATCTTACTATCTTACTATCTTACTATCTTACTATCTTACTATCTTACTATCTTACTATCTTACTATCTTACTATCTTACTATCTTACTATCTTACTATCTTACTATCTTACTATCTTACTATCTTACTATCTTACTATCTTACTATCTTACTATCTTACTATCTTACTTCTTACTATCTTACTATCTTACTATCTTACTATCTTGCTATCTTACTATCTTTCTATCTTACTATCTTACTATCTTACTATCTTACTATCTTACTATCTTACTATCTTACTATCTTACTATCTTACTATCTTACTCTCTTACTCTCTTACTTTCTTACTTTCTTACTATCTTACTGTCTTACTCTCTTACTCTCTTACTCTCTTACTCTCTTACTCTCTTACTTTCTTACTCTCTTACTGTCTTACTGTCTTACTCTCTTACTCTCTTACTCTCTTACTCTCTTACTCTCTTTATATCTTACTGTCTTACTGTCTTACTGTCTTACTGTCTTACTGTCTTACTGTCTTACTGTCTTACTGTCTTACTGTCTTACTGTCTTACTGTCTTACTGTCTTACTGTCTTACTGTTGTCTTACTGTTGTCTTACTGTTGTCTTACTGTTGTCTTACTGTTGTCTTACTGTTGTCTTACTGTTGTCTTACTGTTGTCTTACTGTTGTCTTACTGTTGTCTTACTGTTGTCTTACTGTTGTCTTACTGTTGTCTTACTGTTGTCTTACTGTTGTCTTACTGTTGTCTTACTGTTGTCTTACTGTTGTCTTACTGTTGTCTTACTGTTGTCTTACTGTTGTCTTACTGTTGTCTTACTGTTGTCTTACTGTTGTCTTACTGTTGTCTTACTGTTGTCTTACTGTCTTACTGTTGTCTTACTGTTGTCTTACTGTTGTCTTACTGTTGTCTTACTGTTGTCTTACTGTTGTCTTACTGTTGTCTTACTGTTGTCTTACTGTTGTCTTACTGTTGTCTTACTGTTGTCTTACTGTTGTCTTACTGTTGTCTTACTGTTGTCTTACTGTTGTCTTACTGTTGTCTTACTGTTGTCTTACTGTTGTCTTACTGTTGTCTTACTGTTGTCTTACTGTTGTCTTACTGTTGTCTTACTGTTGTCTTACTGTTGTCTTACTGTTGTCTTACTGTTGTCTTACTGTTGTCTTACTGTTGTCTTACTGTCTTACTGTCTTACTGTCTTACTGTCTTACTGTCTTACTGTCTTACTGTCTTACTGTCTTACTGTCTTACTGTCTTACTGTCTTACTGTCTTACTGTCATACTGTCTTACTGTCTTACTGTCTTACTGTCTTACTGTCTTACTGTCTTACTGTCTTACTGTCTTACTGTCTTACTGTCTTACTGTCTTACTGTCTTACTGTCTTACTGTCTTACTGTCTTACTGTCTTACTGTCTTACTGTCTTACTGTCTTACTGTCTTACTGTCTTACTGTCTTACTGTCTTACTGTCTTACTGTCTTACTGTCTTACTGTCTTACTGTCTTACTGTCTTACTGTCTTACTGTCTTACTGTCTTACTGTCTTACTGTCTTACTGTCTTACTGTCTTACTGTCTTACTGTCTTACTGTCTTACTGTCTTACTGTCTTACTGTCTTACTGTCTTACTGTCTTACTGTCTTACTGTCTTACTGTATTACTATCTTACTGTCTTACTGTCTTACTGTCTTACTGTCTCACTCTCTTACTCTCTTACTCTCTTACTGTCTTACTGTCTTACTGTATTACTGTCTTACTGTCTTACTATCTTACTGTCTTACTGTCTTACTGTCTTACTGTCTTACTGTCTTACTGTCTTACTGTCTTACTGTCTTACTGTCTTACTGTCTTACTGTCTTACTGTCTTACTGTCTTACTGTCTTACTGTCTTACTGTCTTACTGTCTTACTGTCTTACTGTCTTACTGTCTTACTGTCTTACTGTCTTACTGTCTTACTGTCTTACTGTCTTACTGTCTTACTGTCTTACTGTCTTACTATCTTACTATCTTACTATCTTACTATCTTACTATCTTACTGTCTTACTCTCTTGCTCTCTGTCGTACTGTCTTACTCTCTTGCTCTCCGTCGTACTGTCTTACTGTCTGTCTTACTGTTTTACTGTCTGTCTTACAGTCTTACTCTCTTACTGTCTCTCTTACTATCTTACTATCTTTCTCTCTTACCCTCTTACTCTCTTACTATCATTATCTCTTACCCTCTGTCTTACTCTCTTACTATCATTATCTCTTACCCTCTGTCTTACTCTCTTACTATCTTACTATCTTACTATCTTACTATCTTACTATCTTACTATCTTACTATCTTACTATCTTACTATCTTACTATCTTACTATCTTACTATCTTACTATCTTACTATCTTACTATCTTACTATCTTACTATCTTACTATCTTACTATCTTACTATCTTACTATCTTACTATCTTACTATCTTACTATCTTACTATCTTACTATCTTACTATCTTACTATCTTACTATCTTACTATCTTACTATCTTACTATCTTACTATCTTACTATCTTACTATCTTACTATCTTACTATCTTACTATCTTACTATCTTACTATCTTACTATCTTACTATCTTACTATCTTACTATCTTACTATCTTACTATCTTACTATCTTACTATCTTACTATCTTACTATCTTACTATCTTACTATCTTACTATCTTACTATCTTACTATCTTACTATCTTACTATCTTACTATCTTACTATCTTACTATCTTACTATCTTACTATCTTACTATCTTACTATCTTACTATCTTACTATCTTACTATCTTACTATCTTACTATCTTACTATCTTACTATCTTACTATCTTACTATCTTACTATCTTACTATCTTACTATCTTACTATCTTACTATCTTACTATCTTACTATCTTACTATCTTACTATCTTACTATCTTACTATCTTACTATCTTACTATCTTACTATCTTACTATCTTACTATCTTACTATCTTACTATCTTACTATCTTACTATCTTACTATCTTACTATCTTACTATCTTACTATCTTACTATCTTACTATCTTACTATCTTACTATCTTACTATCTTACTATCTTACTATCTTACTATCTTACTATCTTACTATCTTACTATCTTACTATCTTACTATCTTACTATCTTACTATCTTACTATCTTACTATCTTACTATCTTACTATCTTACTATCTTACTATCTTACTATCTTACTATCTTACTATCTTACTATCTTACTATCTTACTATCTTACTTCTTACTATCTTACTATCTTACTATCTTACTATCTTACTATCTTACTATCTTACTATCTTACTATCTTACTATCTTACTATCTTGCTATCTTACTATCTTACTATCTTACTATCTTACTATCTTACTATCTTACTATCTTACTATCTTACTATCTTACTATCTTACTATCTTACTATCTTACTATCTTACTATCTTACTATCTTACTCTCTTACTCTCTTACTTTCTTACTTTCTTACTATCTTACTGTCTTACTCTCTTACTCTCTTACTCTCTTACTCTCTTACTCTCTTACTCTCTTACTCTCTTACTCTCTTACTTTCTTACTCTCTTACTGTCTTACTGTCTTACTCTCTTACTCTCTTACTCTCTTTATATCTTACTCTCTTACTCTCTTACTATCTTGCTCTCTTACTGTCTTACTGTCTTACTGTCTTACTGTCTTACTGTCTTACTGTCTTACTGTCTTACTGTCTTACTGTCTTACTGTCTTACTGTCTTACTGTCTTACTGTCTTACTGTCTTACTGTCTTACTGTCTTACTGTCTTACTGTCTTACTGTCTTACTGTCTTACTGTCTTACTGTCTTACTGTCTTACTGTCTTACTGTCTTACTGTCTTACTGTCTTACTGTCTTACTGTCTTACTGTCTTACTGTCTTACTGTCTTACTGTCTTACTGTCTTACTGTCTTACTGTCTTACTGTCTTACTGTCTTACTGTCTTACTGTCTTACTGTCTTACTGTCTTACTGTCTTACTGTCTTACTGTCTTACTGTCTTACTGTCTTACTGTCTTACTGTCTTACTGTCTTACTGTCTTACTGTCTTACTGTCTTACTGTCTTCCTGTCTTACTGTCTTACTGTCTTACTGTCTTACTGTATTACTGTCTTACTGTCTTACTGTCTTACTGTCTTACTGTCTTACTGTCTTACTGTCTTACTGTCTTACTGTCTTACTGTCTTACTGTCTTACTCTCTTGCTCTCTGTCGTACTGTCTTACTGTCTGTCTTACTGTCTTACAGTCTTACTCTCTCACTCTCTTACTGTCTCTCTTACTCTCTTACTATCTTTCTCTCTTACCCTCTTACTCTCATACTATCATTATCTCTTACCCTCTGTCTTACTCTCTTACTCTCTTACTCTCTTACTCACTTACTCTCTTACTCTCTTACTCTCTTACTCTCTTACTCTCTTACTCTCTTACTCTCTTACTCTCTTACTATCTTACTCTCTTACTCTCTTACTCTCGTACTCTCTTACTCTATTACTCTCTTACTCTCTTACTCTCTTTCTTACTGTCGTACTATGTCGTACTATGTCTTACTGTCTTACTGTCTTACTGTCTTACTGTCTTACTGTCTTACTGTCTTACTGTCTTACTTTCTTACTGTCTTACTGTCTTACTGTCTTACTGTCTTACTGTCTTACTGTCTTACTGTCTTACTGTCTTACTGTCTTACTGTCTTACTGTCTTACTGTCTTACTGTCTTACTGTCTTACTGTCTTACTATCTTACTATCTTACTGTCTTACTCTCTTGCTCTCTGTCGTACTGTCTTACAGTCTTACTCTCTCACTCTCTTACTGTCTCTCTTACTCTCTTACTATCTTTCTTTCTTACCCTCTTACTCTCATACTATCATTATCTCTTACCCTCTGTCTTACTCTCTTACTCTCTTACTCTCTTACTCTCTTACTCTCTTACTATCTTACTCTCTTACTCTCTTACTCTCTTACTCTATTACTCTCTTACTCTCTTACTCTCTTACTCTCTTTCTTACTGTCGTACTGTCTTACTGTCTTACTGTCTTACTGTCTTACTGTCTTACTGTCTTACTGTCTTACTGTCTTACTGTCTTACTGTCTTACTGTCTTACTGTCTTACTGTCTTACTCTCTTACTGTCTTACTGTCTTACTGTCTTACTGTCTTACTGTCTTACTCTCTTTCTATCTTTCTATCTTTCTATCTTTCTATCTTACTCTCTTACTCTCTTACTCTCTTACTCTCTTACTCTCTTACTCTCTTACTCTCTTACTCTCTTACTGTCTTACTCTCTTACTCTCTTACTCTATTACTCTATTACTCTCTTACTCTCTTACTCTCTTACTCTCTTTCTTACTGTCGTACTGTCTTACTGTCTTACTGTCTTACTGTCTTACTGTCTTACTGTCTTACTGTCTTACTGTCTTACTGTCTTACTGTCTTACTGTCTTACTGTCTTACTGTCTTACTGTCTTACTGTCTTACTGTCTTACTGTCTTACTGTCTTACTCTCTTACTGTCTTACTGTCTTACTGTCTTACTCTCTTTCTATCTTTCTATCTTTCTATCTTTCTATCTTACTCTCTTACTCTCTTACTCTCTTACTCTCATACTATCATTATCTCTTACCCTCTGTCTTACTCTCTTACTCTCTTACTCTCTTACTCTCTTACTCTCTTACTCTCTTACTCTCTTACTCTCTTACTATCTTACTCTCTTACTCTCTTACTCTATTACTCTATTACTCTCTTACTCTCTTACTCTCTTTCTTACTGTCGTACTGTCTTACTGTCTTACTGTCTTACTGTCTTACTGTCTTACTGTCTTACTGTCTTACTGTCTTACTGTCTTACTGTCTTACTGTCTTACTGTCTTACTGTCTTACTGTCTTACTCTCTTACTGTCTTACTGTCTTACTCTCTTTCTATCTTTCTATCTTTCTATCTTTCTTTCTATCTTACTCTCTTACTCTCTTACTCTCTTACTCTCTTACTCTCTTACTCTCTTACTCTCTTACTCTCTTACTCTCTTACTCTCTTACTCTCTTACTCTCTTACTCTCTTACTCTCTTACTCTCTTACTCTCTTACTCTCTTACTCTCTTACTCTCTTACTGTCTTACTGTCTTACTGTCTTACTGTCTTACTCTCTTACTCTCTTACTCTCTTACTCTCTTACTCTCTTACTCTCTAACTCTCTTACTCTCTTACTCTCTTACTCTCTTACTGTCTTACTCTCTTACTGTCTTACTCTCTTACTGTCTTACTGTCTTACTTCTTACTTACTGTCTTACTGTCTTACTGTCTTACTGTCTTACTGTCTTACTGTCTTACTGTCTTACTGTCTTACTGTCTTACTGTCTTACTGTTTTACTGTCTTACTGTCTTACTCTCTTACTCTCTTACTCTCTTACTCTCTTACTCTCTTACTCTCTTACTCTCTTACTCTCTTACTGTCTTACTGTCTTACTGTCTTACTGTCTTACTGTCTTACTGTCTTACTGTCTTACTGTCTTACTGTCTTACTGTCTTACTGTCTTACTGTCTTACTGTCTTACTGTCTTACTGTCTTACTGTCTTACTGTCTTACTGTCTTACTGTCTTACTGTCTTACTGTCTTACTGTCTTACTGTCTTACTGTCTTACTGTCTTACTGTCTTACTGTCTTACTGTCTTACTGTCTTACTGTCTTACTGTCTTACTGTCTTACTGTCTTACTGTCTTACTGTCTTACTGTCTTACTGTCTTACTGTCTTACTGTCTTACTGTCTTACTGTGTTACTGTCTTACTGTCTTACTGTCTTACTGTCTTACTGTCTTACTGTCTTACTGTCTTACTGTCTTACTGTCTTACTGTCTTACTGTCTTACTGTCTTACTGTCTTACTGTCTTGCTGTCTTACTGTCTTACTGTCTTACTGTCTTACTGTCTTACTGTCTTACTGTCTTACTGTCTTACTGTCTTACTGTCTTACTCTCTTACTGTCTTACTGTCTTACTGTCTTACTGTCTTACTGTCTTACTGTCTTACTGTCTTACTGTCTTACTGTCTTACTCTCTTACTGTCTTACTGTCTTACTCTCTTACTGTCTTACTGTCTTACTGTCTTACTGTCTTACTCTCTTTCTATCTTTCTATCTTTCTATCTTACTCTCTTACTCTCATACTCTCTTACTCTCTTACTCTCTTACTCTCTTACTCTCTTACTCTCTTACTATCTTACTCTCTTACTCTCTTACTCTCTTACTCTCTTACTCTCTTACTCTCTTACTCTCTTACTCTCTTACTCTCTTACTCTCTTACTCTCTTACTCTCTTACTCTCTTACTCTCTTACTCTCTTACTCTCTTACTCTCTTACTCTCTAACTCTCTTACTCTCTTACTCTCTTACTCTCTTACTGTCTTACTCTCTTACTGTCTTACTGTCTTACTGTCTTACTGTCTTACTGTCTTACTGTCTTACTGTCTTACTGTCTTACTGTCTTACTGTCTTACTGTCTTACTGTCTTACTGTCTTACTGTCTTACTGTCTTACTGTCTTACTGTCTTACTCTCTTACTCTCTTACTCTCTTACTCTCTTACTCTCTTACTCTCTTACTCTCTTACTCTCTTACTGTCTTACTGTCTTACTGTCTTACTGTCTTACTGTCTTACTGTCTTACTGTCTTACTCTCTTACTCCCTTACTCCCTTACTCTCTTACTCTCTTACTCTCTTACTCTCTTACTCTCTTACTCTCTTACTCTCTAACTCTCTTACTCTCTTACTCTCTTACTCTCTTACTCTCTTACTCTCTTACTCTCTTACTCTCTTACTGTCTTACTCTCTTACTGTCTTACTGTCTTACTGTCTTACTTCTTACTGTCTTACTGTCTTACTGTCTTACTGTCTTACTCTCTTACTCTCTTACTCTCTTACTCTCTTACTGTCTTACTGTCTTACTGTCTTACTGCCTTACTGTCTTACTGTCTTACTGTCTTACTGTCTTACTGTCTTACTCTCTTACTCTCTTACTCTCTTACTCTCTTACTCTCTTACTCTCTTACTCTCTTACTCTCTTACTCTCTTACTCTCTTACTCTCTTACTCTCTTACTCTCTTACTCTCTTACTGTCTTACTGTCTTACTGTCTTACTGTCTTACTGTCTTACTGTCTTACTGTCTTACTGTCTTACTGTCTTACTGTCTTACTGTCTTACTGTCTTACTGTCTTACTGTCTTACTGTCTTACTATCTTACTATCTTACTGTCTTACTCTCTTGCTCTCTGTCGTACCGTCTTACTCTCTTGCTCTCCGTCGTACTGTCTTACTGTCTGTCTTACTGTTTTACTGTCTGTCTTACAGTCTTACTCTCTTACTGTCTCTCTTACTATCTTTCTCTCTTACCCTCTTACTCTCTTACTATCATTATCTCTTACCCTCTGTCTTACTCTCTTACTATCATTATCTCTTACCCTCTGTCTTACTCTCTTACTCTCTTACTATCTTACTATCTTACTATCTTACTATCTTACTATCTTACTATCTTACTATCTTACTATCTTACTATCTTACTATCTTACTATCTTACTATCTTACTATCTTACTATCTTACTATCTTACTATCTTACTATCTTACTATCTTACTATCTTACTATCTTACTATCTTACTATCTTACTATCTTACTATCTTACTATCTTACTATCTTACTATCTTACTATCTTACTATCTTACTATCTTACTATCTTACTATCTTACTATCTTACTATCTTACTATCTTACTATCTTACTATCTTACTATCTTACTATCTTACTATCTTACTATCTTACTATCTTACTATCTTACTATCTTACTATCTTACTATCTTACTATCTTACTATCTTACTATCTTACTATCTTACTATCTTACTATCTTACTATCTTACTATCTTACTATCTTACTATCTTACTATCTTACTATCTTACTATCTTACTATCTTACTATCTTACTATCTTACTATCTTACTATCTTACTATCTTACTATCTTACTATCTTACTATCTTACTATCTTACTATCTTACTATCTTACTATCTTACTATCTTACTATCTTACTATCTTACTATCTTACTATCTTACTATCTTACTATCTTACTATCTTACTATCTTACTATCTTACTATCTTACTATCTTACTATCTTACTATCTTACTATCTTACTATCTTACTATCTTACTATCTTACTATCTTACTATCTTACTATCTTACTATCTTACTATCTTACTATCTTACAATCTTACTATCTTACTATCTTACTATCTTACTATCTTACTATCTTACTATCTTACTATCTTACTATCTTACTATCTTACTATCTTACTATCTTACTATCTTACTATCTTACTATCTTACTATCTTACTGTCTTACTGTCTTACTGTCTTACTGTCTTACTGTCTACTGTCTTACAGTCTTACTCTCTCACTCTCTTACTGTCTCTCTTACTCTCTTACTATCTTTCTCTCTTACCCTCTTACTCTCATACTATCATTATCTCTTACCCTCTGTCTTACTATCTTACTCTATTACTCTCTTACTCTCTTACTCTCTTACTCTCTTACTCTCTTACTCTCTTACTATCTTACTCTCTTACTCTCTTTCTTACTGTGTTACTGTCGTACTGTCTTACTATCTTACTGTCTTACTCTCTTGCTCTCTGTCGTACTGTCTTACTGTCTGTCTTACGGTCTTACTCTCTTACTATCTTTCTCTCTTACCCTCTTACTCTCATACTATCATTATCTCTTACCCTCTGTCTTACTCTCTTACTCTATTACTCTATTACTCTATTACTCTCTTACTCTCTTACTCTCTTACTCTCTTACTCTCTTACTCTCTTACTCTCTTACTCTCTTACTCTCTTACTCTCTTACTCTCTTACTCTCTTACTCTCTTACTCTCTTAATCTCTTACTCTCTTACTCTCTTTCTTACTGTCTTACTGTCGTACTGTCTTACTGTCTTACTGTCTTACTGTCTTACTGTCTTACTGTCTTACTGTCTTACTGTCTTACTGTCTTACTGTCTTACTGTCTTACTGTCTTACTGTCTTACTGTCTTACTGTCTTACTGTCTTACTGTCTTACTGTCTTACTGTCTTACTGTCTTACGTCTTACTGTCTTACTGTCTTACTGTCTTACTGTCTTACTGTCTTACTGTCTTACTGTCTTACTCTCTTACTGTCTTACTGTATTACTGTCTTACTGTCTTACTGTCTTACTGTCTTACTGTCTTACTGTCTTACTGTCTTACTGTCTTACTGTCTTACTGTCTTACTGTCTTACTGTCTTACTGTCTTACTGTCTTACTGTCTTACTGTCTTACTGTCTTACTGTCTTACTGTCTTACTGTCTTACTGTCTTACTGTCTTACTGTCTTATTGTCTTACTGTCTTACTGTCTTACTGTCTTACTATCTTACTATCTTACTATCTTACTATCTTACTGTCTTACTCTCTTGCTCTCTGTCGTACTGTCTTACTCTCTTGCTCTCCGTCGTACTGTCTTACTGTCTGTCTTACTGTTTTACTGTCTGTCTTACAGTCTTACTCTCTTACTGTCTCTCTTACTATCTTACTATCTTTCTCTCTTACCCTCTTACTCTCTTACTATCATTATCTCTTACCCTCTGTCTTACTCTCTTACTATCATTATCTCTTACCCTCTGTCTTACTCTCTTACTATCTTACTATCTTACTATCTTACTATCTTACTTTCTTACTATCTTACTATCTTACTATCTTACTATCTTACTATCTTACTATCTTACTATCTTACTATCTTACTATCTTACTATCTTACTATCTTACTATCTTACTATCTTACTATCTTACTATCTTACTATCTTACTATCTTACTATCTTACTATCTTACTATCTTACTATCTTACTATCTTACTATCTTACTATCTTACTATCTTACTATCTTACTGTCTTACTATCTTACTATCTTACTATCTTACTATCTTACTATCTTACTATCTTACTATCTTACTATCTTACTATCTTACTATCTTACTATCTTACTATCTTACTATCTTACTATCTTACTATCTTACTATCTTACTATCTTACTATCTTACTATCTTACTATCTTACTATCTTACTATCTTACTATCTTACTATCTTACTATCTTACTATCTTACTATCTTACTATCTTACTATCTTACTATCTTACTATCTTACTATCTTACTATCTTACTATCTTACTATCTTACTATCTTACTATCTTACTATCTTACTATCTTACTATCTTACTATCTTACTATCTTACTATCTTACTATCTTACTATCTTACTATCTTACTATCTTACTATCTTACTATCTTACTATCTTACTATCTTACTATCTTACTATCTTACTATCTTACTATCTTACTATCTTACTATCTTACTATCTTACTATCTTACTATCTTACTATCTTACTATCTTACTATCTTACTATCTTACTATCTTACTATCTTACTATCTTACTATCTTACTATCTTACTATCTTACTATCTTACTATCTTACTATCTTACTATCTTACTATCTTACTATCTTACTATCTTACTATCTTACTATCTTACTATCTTACTATCTTACTATCTTACTATCTTACTATCTTACTATCTTACTATCTTACTATCTTACTATCTTACTATCTTACTATCTTACTATCTTACTATCTTACTATCTTACTATCTTACTATCTTACTATCTTACTATCTTACTATCTTACTATCTTACTATCTTACTATCTTACTATCTTACTATATACTATCTTACTATCTTACTATCTTACTATCTTACTATCTTACTATCTTACTATCTTACTATCTTACTATCTTACTATCTTACTATCTTACTATCTTACTATCTTACTATCTTACTATCTTACTATCTTACTATCTTACTATCTTACTATCTTACTATCTTACTATCTTACTATCTTACTATCTTACTATCTTACTATCTTACTATCTTACTATCTTACTATCTTACTATCTTACTATCTTACTATCTTACTATCTTACTATCTTACTATCTTACTATCTTACCATCTTACTATCTTACTATCTTACTATCTTACTATCTTACTATCTTACTATCTTACTATCTTACTATCTTACTATCTTACTATCTTACTATCTTACTATCTTACTATCTTACTATCTTACTATCTTACTATCTTACTATCTTACTATCTTACTATCTTACTATCTTACTATCTTACTATCTTACTATCTTACTATCTTACTATCTTACTATCTTACTATCTTACTATCTTACTATCTTACTATCTTACTATCTTACTATCTTACTATCTTACTATCTTACTATCTTACTATCTTACTATCTTACTATCTTACTATCTTACTATCTTACTATCTTACAATCTTACTATCTTACTATCTTACTATCTTACTATCTTACTATCTTACTATCTTACTATCTTACTATCTTACTATCTTACTATCTTACTATCTTACTATCTTACTGTCTTACTGTCTTACTGTCTTACTGTCTACTGTCTTACAGTCTTACTCTCTCACTCTCTTACTGTCTCTCTTACTCTCTTACTATCTTTCTCTCTTACCCTCTTACTCTCATACTATCATTATCTCTTACCCTCTGTCTTACTATCTTACTATCTTACTCTATTACTCTCTTACTCTCTTACTCTCTTACTCTCTTACTCTCTTACTCTCTTACTCTCTTACTATCTTACTCTCTTACTCTCTTTCTTACTGTGTTACTGTCGTACTGTCTTACTATCTTACTGTCTTACTCTCTTGCTCTCTGTCGTACTGTCTTACTGTCTCTCTTACGGTCTTACTCTCTTACTATCTTTCTCTCTTACCCTCTTACTCTCATACTATCATTATCTCTTACCCTCTGTCTTACTCTCTTACTCTATTACTCTATTACTCTCTTACTCTCTTACTCTCTTACTCTCTTACTCTCTTACTCTCTTACTCTCTTACTCTCTTACTCTCTTACTCTCTTACTCTCTTACTCTCTTACTCTCTTACTCTCTTACTCTCTTACTCTCTTACTCTCTTACTCTCTTACTCTCTTACTCTCTTACTCTCTTAATCTCTTACTCTCTTACTCTCTTTCTTACTGTCTTACTGTCGTACTGTCTTACTGTCTTACTGTCTTACTGTCTTACTGTCTTACTGTCTTACTGTCTTACTGTCTTACTGTCTTACTGTCTTACTGTCTTACTGTCTTACTGTCTTACTGTCTTACTGTCTTACTGTCTTACTGTCTTACTGTCTTACTGTCTTACTGTCTTACTGTCTTACTGTCTTACTGTCTTACTGTCTTACTGTCTTACTGTCTTACTGTCTTACTGTCTTACTGTCTTACTGTCTTACTGTCTTACTGTCTTACTGTCTTACTGTCTTACTGTCTTACTGTCTTACTGTCTTACTGTCTTACTGTCTTACTGTCTTACTGTCTTACTGTCTTACTGTCTTACTGTCTTACTGTCTTACTGTCTTACTGTCTTACTGTCTTACTGTCTTACTGTCTTACTGTCTTACTGTCTTACTGTCTTACTGTCTTACTGTCTTACTGTCTTACTGTCTTACTGTCTTACTGTCTTACTGTCTTACTGTCTTACTGTCTTACTGTCTTACTGTCTTACTGTCTTACTGTCTTACTGTCTTACTGTCTTACTGTCTTACTGTCTTACTGTCTTACTGTCTTACTGTCTTACTGTCTTACTGTCTTACTGTCTTACTGTCTTACTGTCTTACTGTCTTACTGTCTTACTGTCTTACTGTCTTACTGTCTTACTGTCTTACTGTCTTACTGTCTTACTCTCTTACTGTCTTACTGTCTTACTGTCTTACTGTCTTACTGTCTTACTGTCTTACTGTCTTACTGTCTTACTGTCTTACTGTCTTACTGTCTTACTGTCTTACTGTCTTACTGTCTTACTGTCTTATTGTCTTACTGTCTTACTGTCTTACTGTCTTACTATCTTACTATCTTACTATCTTACTATCTTACTATCTTACTATCTTACTGTCTTACTCTCTTGCTCTCTGTCGTACTGTCTTACTCTCTTGCTCTCCGTCGTACTGTCTGTCTTACTGTTTTACTGTCTGTCTTACAGTCTTACTCTCTTACTGTCTCTCTTACTATCTTACTATCTTTCTCTCTTACCCTCTTACTCTCTTACTATCATTATCTCTTACCCTCTGTCTTACTCTCTTACTATCTTACTATCTTACTATCTTACTATCTTACTATCTTACTTTCTTACTATCTTACTATCTTACTATCTTACTATCTTACTATCTTACTATCTTACTATCTTACTATCTTACTATCTTACTATCTTACTATCTTACTATCTTACTATCTTACTATCTTACTATCTTACTATCTTACTATCTTACTATCTTACTATCTTACTATCTTACTATCTTACTATCTTACTATCTTACTATCTTACTATCTTACTATCTTACTATCTTACTATCTTACTATCTTACTATCTTACTATCTTACTATCTTACTATCTTACTATCTTACTATCTTACTATCTTACTATCTTACTATCTTACTATCTTACTATCTTACTATCTTACTATCTTACTATCTTACTATCTTACTATCTTACTATCTTACTATCTTACTATCTTACTATCTTACTATCTTACTATCTTACTATCTTACTATCTTACTATCTTACTATCTTACTATCTTACTATCTTACTATCTTACTATCTTACTATCTTACTATCTTACTATCTTACTATCTTACTATCTTACTATCTTACTATCTTACTATCTTACTATCTTACTATCTTACTATCTTACTATCTTACTATCTTACTATCTTACTATCTTACTATCTTACTATCTTACTATCTTACTATCTTACTATCTTACTATCTTACTATCTTACTATCTTACTATCTTACTATCTTACTATCTTACTATCTTACTATCTTACTATCTTACTATCTTACTATCTTACTATCTTACTATCTTACTATCTTACTATCTTACTATCTTACTATCTTACTATCTTACTATCTTACTATCTTACTATCTTACTATCTTACTATCTTACTATCTTACTATCTTACTATCTTACTATCTTACTATCTTACTATCTTACTATCTTACTATCTTACTATCTTACTATCTTACTATCTTACTATCTTACTATCTTACTATCTTACTATCTTACTATCTTACTATCTTACTATCTTACTATCTTACTATCTTACTATCTTACTATCTTACTATCTTACTATCTTACTATCTTACTATCTTACTATCTTACTATCTTACTATCTTACTATCTTACTATCTTACTATCTTACTATCTTACTATCTTACTATCTTACTATCTTACTATCTTACTATCTTACTATCTTACTATCTTACTATCTTACTATCTTACTATCTTACTATCTTACTATCTTACTATCTTACTATCTTACTATCTTACTATCTTACTATCTTACTATCTTACTATCTTACTATCTTACTATCTTACTATCTTACTATCTTACTATCTTACTATCTTACTATCTTACTATCTTACTATCTTACTATCTTACTATCTTACTATCTTACTATCTTACTATCTTACTATCTTACTATCTTACTATCTTACTATCTTACTATCTTACTATATACTATCTTACTATCTTACTATCTTACTATCTTACTATCTTACTATCTTACTATCTTACTATCTTACTATCTTACTATCTTACTATCTTACTATCTTACTATCTTACCATCTTACTATCTTACTATCTTACTATCTTACTATCTTACTATCTTACTATCTTACTATCTTACTATCTTACTATCTTACTATCTTACTATCTTACTATCTTACTATCTTACTATCTTACTATCTTACTATCTTACTATCTTACTATCTTACTATCTTACTATCTTACTATCTTACTATCTTACTATCTTACTATCTTACTATCTTACTATCTTACTATCTTACTATCTTACTATCTTACTATCTTACTATCTTACTATCTTACTATCTTACTATCTTACTATCTTACTATCTTACTATCTTACTATCTTACTATCTTACTATCTTACTATCTTACTATCTTACTATCTTACTATCTTACTATCTTACTATCTTACTATCTTACTATCTTACTATCTTACTATCTTACTATCTTACTATCTTACTATCTTACTATCTTACTATCTTACTATCTTACTATCTTACTATCTTACTATCTTACTATCTTACTATCTTACTATCTTACTATCTTACTATCTTACTATCTTACTATCTTACTATCTTACTATCTTACTATCTTACTATCTTACTATCTTACTATCTTACTATCTTACTATCTTACTATCTTACTATCTTACTATCTTACTCTCTTACTCTCTTACTCTCTTACTTTCTTACTCTCTTACTGTCTTACTCTCTTACTCTCTTACTTTCTTACTCTCTTACTGTCTTACTGTCTTACTCTCTTACTCTCTTACTCTCTTACTCTCTTACTCTCTTACTCTCTTTATATCTTACTCTCTTACTCTCTTACTATCTTGCTCTCTTACTGTCTTACTGTCTTACTGTCTTACTGTCTTACTGTCTTACTGTCTTACTGTCTTACTGTCTTACTGTCTTACTGTCTTACTGTCTTACTGTCTTACTGTCTTACTGTCTTACTGTCTTACTGTCTTACTGTCTTTCTGTCTTACTGTCTTACTGTCTTACTGTCTTACTGTCTTACTGTCTTACTGTCTTACTGTCTTACTGTCTTACTGTCTTACTGTCTTACAGTCTTACTGTCTTACTGTCTTACTGTCTTACTGTCTTACTGTCTTACTGTCTTACTGTCTTACTGTCTTACTGTCTTACTGTCTTACTGCCTTACTGTCTTACTGTCTTACTGTCTTACTGTCTTACTGTCTTACTGTCTTACTGTCTTACTGTCTTACTGTCTTACTGTATTACTGTCTTACTGTCTTACTGTCTTACTGTCTTACTGTCTTACTGTCTTACTGTCTTACTCTCTTGCTCTCTGTCGTACTGTCTTACTGTCTGTCTTACTGTCTACTGTCTTACAGTCTTACTCTCTTACTGTCTCTCTTACTCTCTTACTATCTTTCTCTCTTACCCTCTTACTCTCATACTATCATTATCTCTTACCCTCGGTCTTACTCTCTTACTCACTTACTCTCTTACTCTCTTACTCTCTTACTCTCTTACTCTCTTACTCTCTTACTCTCTTACTCTCTTACTCTCTTACTCTCTTACTCTCTTACTCTCTTACTCTCTTACTCTCTTACTCTCTTACTCTCTTACTCTCTTACTCTCTTACTATCTTACTCTCTTACTCTCTTACTCTCGTACTCTCTTACTCTTTCTTACTGTCGTACTATGTCGTACTATGTCTTACTGTCTTACTGTCTTACTGTCTTACTGTCTTACTGTCTTACTGTCTTACTGTCTTACTGTCTTACTGTCTTACTGTCTTACCGTCTTACTGTCTTACTGTCTTACTGTCTTACTGTCTTACTGTCTTACTGTCTTACTGTCTTACTGTCTTACTGTCTTACTGTCTTACTGTCTTACTGTCTTACTGTCTTACTGTCTTACTGTCTTACTGTCTTACTGTCTTACTGTCTTACTGTCTTACTGTCTTACTGTCTTACTGTCTTACTGTCTTACTGTCTTACTGTCTTACTGTCTTACTGTCTTACTGTCTTACTGTCTTACTGTCTTACTGTCTTACTGTCTTACTGTCTTACTGTCTTACTGTCTTACTGTCTTACTGTCTTACTGTCTTACTGTCTTACTATCTTACTATCTTACTATCTTACTGTCTTACTCTCTTGCTCTCTGTCGTCTCTCTTGCTCTCTGTCGTACTGTCTTACTGTCTGTCTTACCGTCTACTGTCTTACAGTCTTACTCTCTCACTCTCTTACTGTCTCTCTTACTCTCTTACTATCTTTCTCTCTTACCCTCTTACTCTCATACTATCATTATCTCTTACCCTCTGTCTTACTCTCTTACTCTCTTACTCTCTTACTCTCTTACGCTCTTACTCTCTTACTCTCTTACTCTCTTACTCTCTTACTCTCTTACTCTCTTACTCTCTTACTCTCTTACTCTCTTACTCTCTTACTCTCTTACTCTCTTACTCTCTTACTCTCTTACTCTCTTACTCTCTTACTCTCTTACTCTCTTACTCTCTTACTCTCTTACTCTCTTACTCTCTTACTCTCTTACTCTCTTACTCTCTTACTCTCTTACTCTCTTACTATCTTACTCTCTTACTCTCTTACTCTCTTACTCTATTACTCTCTTACTCTCTTACTCTCTTACTCTCTTTCTTACTGTCGTACTGTCTTACTGTCTTACTGTCTTACTGTCTTACTGTCTTACTGTCTTACTGTCTTACTGTCTTACTGTCTTCCTCTCTTGCTCTCTGTCGTACTGTCTTAATCTCTTGTTCTCTGTCGTACTGTCTGTCTTACTGTCTGTCTTACTGTCTTACAGTCTTACTCTCTCACTCTCTTACTGTATCTCTTACTCTCTTACTATCTTTCTCTCTTACTCTCTTACTCTCTTACTCTCTTACTCTCTTATTCTATTACTTACTGTCTTACTGTCTTACTGTCTTACTGTCTTACTGTCTTACTGTCTTACTGTCTTACTGTCTTACTGTCTTACTGTCTTACTGTCTTACTGTCTTACTGTCTTACTGTCTTACTGTCTTACTGTCTTACTGTCTTACTGTCTTACTGTCTTACTGTCTTACTGTCTTACTGTCTTACTGTCTTACTGTCTTACTGTCTTACTGTCTTACTGTCTTACTGTCTTACTGTCTTACTGTCTTACTGTCTTACTGTATTACTCTCTTACTCTCTTACTCTCTTACTGTCTTACTGTCTTACTGTCTTACTGTCTTACTGTCTTACTGTCTTACTCTCTCTTGCTATCTTACTCTCTTACTCTCTTACTCTCTTACTCTCTTACCCTCTTACTCTCTTACTCTCTTACTCTCTTACTCTCTTACTCTCTTACTCTCTTACTCTCTTACTCTCTTACTCTCTTACTCTCTTACTCTCTTACTCTCTTACTCTCTTACTCTCTTACTATCTTACTCGCTTACTCTCTTACTCACTTACTCTCTTACTTTCTTACTTTCTTACTCTCTTACTGTCTTACTCTCTTACTCTCTTACTCTCTTACTCTCTTACTCTCTTTCTATCTTACTCTCTTACTGTCTTACTATCTTGCTCTCTTACTGTCTTACTGTCTTACTGTCTTACTCTCTTACTCTCTTACTCTCTTACTCTCTTACTCTCTTACTCTCTTACTCTCTTACTCTCTTACTCTCTTACTCTCTTACTCTCTTACTCTCTTACTCTCTTACTCTCTTACTCTCTTACTCTCTTACTCTCTTACTCTCTTACTCTCTTATTCTCTTACTCTCTTACTCTCTTACTCTCTTACTCTCTTACTCTCTTACTCTCTTACTCTCTTACTCTCTTACTCTCTTACTCTCTTACTCTCTTACTCTCTTACTCTCTTACTCTCTTACTCTCTTACTCTCTTACTCTCTTACTCTCTTACTCTCTTAATCTCTTACTCTCTTACTCTCTTACTCTCTTACTCTCTTACTCTCTTACTCTCTTACTCTCTTACTCTCTTACTCTCTTACTCTCTTACTCTCTTACTCTCTTACTCTCTTACTCTCTTACTCTCTTACTGTCTTACTGTCTTACTGTCTTACTGTCTTACTGTATTACTGTCTTAATGTCTTAATGTCTTACTGTCTTACTGTCTTACTGTCTTACTGTCTTACTGTCTTACTGTCTTAATGTCTTAATGTCTTAATGTCTTAATGTCTTAATGTCTTAATGTCTTACTGTCTTACTGTCTTACTCTCTTACTGTCTTACTGTCTTACTCTCTCTTGCTATCTTACTCTCTTACTCTCTTACTCTCTTACTCTCTTACTCTCTTACTCTCTTACTCTCTTACTCTCTTACTCTCTTACTCTCTTACTCTCTTACTCTCTTACTCTCTTACTCTCTTACTCTCTTACTCTCTTACTCTCTTACTCTCTTACTCTCTTACTCTCTTACTCTCTTACTCTCTTACTCTCTTACTCTCTTACTCTCTTACTCTCTTACTCTCTTACTCTCTTACTCTCTTACTCTCTTACTCTCTTACTCTCTTACTCTCTTACTCTCTTACTCTCTTACTCTCTTACTCTCTTACTCTCTTACTCTCTTACTCTCTTACTCTCTTACTCTCTTACTCTCTTACTCTCTTACTCTCTTACTATCTTACTCTCTTACTCTCTTACTCTATTACTCTCTTACTCTCTTACTCTCTTTCTTACTGTCGTACTGTCTTACTGTCTTACTGTCTTACTGTCTTACTGTCTTACTGTCTTACTGTCTTACTGTCTTACTGTCTTCCTCTCTTGCTCTCTGTCGTACTGTCTTAATCTCTTGTTCTCTGTCGTACTGTCTGTCTTACTGTCTGTCTTACTGTCTTACAGTCTTACTCTCTCACTCTCTTACTGTATCTCTTACTCTCTTACTATCTTTCTCTCTTACTCTCTTACTCTCTTACTCTCTTACTCTCTTACTCTCTTATTCTATTACTTACTGTCTTACTGTCTTACTGTCTTACTGTCTTACTGTCTTACTGTCTTACTGTCTTACTGTCTTACTGTCTTACTGTCTTACTGTCTTACTGTCTTACTGTCTTACTGTCTTACTGTCTTACTGTCTTACTGTCTTACTGTCTTACTGTATTACTCTCTTACTCTCTTACTCTCTTACTGTCTTACTGTCTTACTGTCTTACTGTCTTACTCTCTCTTGCTATCTTACTCTCTTACTCTCTTACTCTCTTACCCTCTTACTCTCTTACTCTCTTACTCTCTTACTCTCTTACTCTCTTACTCTCTTACTCTCTTACTCTCTTACTATCTTACTCGCTTACTCTCTTACTCACTTACTCTCTTACTTTCTTACTTTCTTACTCTCTTACTGTCTTACTCTCTTACTCTCTTACTCTCTTACTCTCTTACTCTCTTACTCTCTTACTCTCTTACTCTCTTTCTATCTTACTCTCTTACTGTCTTACTATCTTGCTCTCTTACTGTCTTACTCTCTTACTCTCTTACTCTCTTACTCTCTTACTCTCTTACTCTCTTACTCTCTTACTCTCTTACTCTCTTACTCTCTTACTCTCTTACTCTCTTACTCTCTTACTCTCTTACTCTCTTACTCTCTTACTCTCTTACTCTCTTACTCTCTTACTCTCTTACTCTCTTACTCTCTTACTCTCTTACTCTCTTACTCTCTTACTCTCTTACTCTCTTACTCTCTTACTCTCTTACTCTCTTACTCTCTTACTCTCTTACTCTCTTACTCTCTTACTCTCTTACTCTCTTACTCTCTTACTCTCTTAATCTCTTACTCTCTTACTCTCTTACTCTCTTACTCTCTTACTCTCTTACTCTCTTACTCTCTTACTCTCTTACTCTCTTACTCTCTTACTCTCTTACTCTCTTACTCTCTTACTCTCTTACTCTCTTACTCTCTTACTGTCTTACTGTCTTACTGTCTTACTGTCTTACTGTCTTACTGTATTACTGTCTTAATGTCTTAATGTCTTACTGTCTTACTGTCTTACTGTCTTACTGTCTTACTGTCTTAATGTCTTAATGTCTTAATGTCTTAATGTCTTAATGTCTTACTGTCTTACTGTCTTACTCTCTTACTGTCTTACTGTCTTACTCTCTCTTGCTATCTTACTCTCTTACTCTCTTACTCTCTTACTCTCTTACTCTCTTACTCTCTTACTCTCTTACTCTCTTACTCTCTTACTCTCTTACTCTCTTACTCTCTTACTCTCTTACTCTCTTACTCTCTTACTCTCTTACTCTCTTACTCTCTTACTCTCTTACTCTCTTACTCTCTTACTCTCTTACTCTCTTACTCTCTTACTCTCTTACTCTCTTACTCTCTTACTCTCTTACTCTCTTACTCTCTTACTCTCTTACTCTCTTACTCTCTTACTCTCTTACTCTCTTACTCTCTTACTCTCTTACTCTCTTACTCTCTTACTCTCTTACTCTCTTACTCTCTTACTCTCTTACTCTCTTACTCTCTTACTCTCTTACTCTCTTACTCTCTTACTCTCTTACTCTCTTACTCTCTTACTCTCTTACTCTCTTACTCTCTTACTCTCTTACTCTCTTACTCTCTTACTCTCTTACTCTCTTACTCTCTTACTCTCTTACTCTCTTACTCTCTTACTCTCTTACTCTCTTACTCTCTTACTCTCTTACTCTCTTTCTATCTTACTATCTTACTCTCTTACTCTCTTACTCTCTTACTCTCTTACTCTCTTACTCTCTTACTCTCTTACTCTCTTACTCTCTTACTCTCTTACTCTCTTACTGTCTTACTGTCTTACTGTCTTACTGTCTTACTGTCTTACTGTCTTACTGTCTTACTGTCTTACTGTCTTACTGTCTTACTGTCTTACTGTCTTACTGTCTTACTGTCTTACTGTCTTACTGTCTTACTGTCTTACTGTCTTACTGTCTTACTGTCTTACTGTCTTACTGTCTTACTGTCTTACTGTCTTACTGTCTTACTGTCTTACTGTCTTACTGTCTTACTGTCTTACTGTCTTACTGTCTTACTGTCTTACTGTCTTACTGTCTTACTGTCTTACTGTCTTACTGTCTTACTGTCTTACTGTCTTACTGTCTTACTGTCTTACTGTCTTACTGTCTTACTGTCTTACTGTCTTACTGTCTTACTGTCTTACTGTCTTACTGTCTTACTGTCTTACTGTCTTACTGTCTTACTGTCTTACTGTCTTACTGTCTTACTGTCTTACTGTCTTACTGTCTTACTGTCTTACTGTCTTACTGTCTTACTGTCTTACTGTCTTACTGTCTTACTGTCTTACTGTCTTACTGTCTTACTGTCTTACTGTCTTACTGTCTTACTGTCTTACTGTCTTACTGTCTTAATGTCTTACTGTCTTACTGTCTTACTGTCTTACTGTCTTACTGTCTTACTGTCTTACTGTCTTACTGTCTTACTGTCTTAATGTCTTAATGTCTTACTGTCTTACTGTCTTACTGTCTTACTCTCTTACTCTCTTACTGTCTTACCCTCTTACTCTCTTACTCTCTTACTCTCTTACTCTCTTACTCTCTTACTCTCTTACTCTCTTACTCTCTTACTCTCTTACTCTCTTACTATCTTACTATCTTACTATCTTACTATCTTACTCTCTTACTCTCTTACTCTCTTACTCTCTTACTCTCTTACTCTCTTACTCTCTTACTCTCTTACTCTCTTACTTCTTACTGTCTTACTGTCTTACTGCCTTACTGTCTTACTGTCTTATTGTCTTACTGTCTTACTGTCTTACTGTCTTACTGTCTTACTGTCTTACTGTCTTACTGTCTTACTGTCTTACTGTCTTACTGTCTTACTGTCTTACTGTCTTACTGTCTTATACTGTCTTATACTGTCTTACCGTCTTACCGTCTTATTGTCTTACTGTTTTACTGTCTTACTGTCTTACTGTCTTCCTCTCTTGCTCTCTGTCGTACTGTCTTAATCTCTTGCTCTCTGTCGTACTGTCTTACTGTTTTACTGTCTGTCTTACTGTCTTACAGTCTTACTCTCTCACTCTCTTACTGTATCTCTTACTATCTTTCTCTCTCTCTTACTATCTTTCTCTCTTACTCTCTTACTCTCTTACTCTCTTACTCTCTTACTCTCTTACTCTCTTACTCTCTTACTCTCTTACTCTCTTACTCTCTTACTCTCTTACTCTCTTACTCTCTTACTCTCTTACTCTCTTACTCTCTTACTCTCTTACTCTCTTACTCTCTTACTCTCTTACTCTCTTACTCTCTTACTCTCTTACTCTCTTACTCTCTTACCCTCTTACTCTCTTACTCTCTTACTCTCTTACTCTCTTACTCTCTTACTCTCTTACTCTTACTCTCTTACTCTTACTCTCTTACTCTTACTCTCTTACTCTTACTCTTACTCTTACTCTTACTCTCTTACTCTCTTACTCTCTTACTCTCTTACTCTCTTACTCTCTTACTCTCTTACTCTCTTACTCTCTTACTCTCTTACTCTCTTACTCTCTTACTCTCTTACTCTCTTACTCTCTTACTCTCTTACTCTCTTACTCTCTTACTCTCTTACTCTCTTACTCTCTTACTCTCTTACTCTCTTACTCTCTTACTCTCTTACTCTCTTACTCTCTTACTCTCTTACTCTCTTACTCTCTTACTCTCTTACTCTCTTACTCTTTTACTCTCTTACTCTCTTACTCTCTTACTCTCTTACTCTCTTACTCTCTTACTCTCTTACTATCTTACTCTCTTACTCTCTTACTATCTTACTCGCTTACTCTCTTACTCTCTTACTCTCTTACTGTCTTACTATCTTGCTCTCTTGCTCTCTTACTGTCTTACTGTCTTACTGTCTTACTGTCTTACTGTCTTACTGTCTTACTGTCTTACTGTCTTACTGTCTTACTGTCTTACTGTCTTACTGTCTTACTGTCTTACTGTCTTACTGTCTTACTGTCTTACTGTCTTACTGTCTTACTGTCTTACTGTCTTACTGTCTTACTGTCTTACTGTCTTACTGTCTTACTGTCTTACTGTCTTACTGTCTTACTGTCTTACTGTCTTACTGTCTTACTGTCTTACTGTCTTACTGTCTTACTGTCTTACTGTCTTACTGTCTTACTGTCTTACTGTCTTACTGTCTTACTGTCTTACTGTATTACTGTCTTACTGTCTTACTCTCTTACTCTCTTACTCTCTTACTCTCTTACTCTCTTACTCTCTTACTCTCTTACTCTCTTACTCTCTTACTCTCTTACTCTCTTACTCTCTTACTCTCTTACTCTCTTACTCTCTTACTCTCTTACTCTCTTACTCTCTTACTCTCTTACTCTCTTACTCTCTTACTCTCTTACTCTCTTACTCTCTTACTCTCTTACTCTCTTACTCTCTTACTCTCTTACTCTCTTACTCTCTTACTCTCTTACTCTCTTACTCTCTTACTCTCTTACTCTCTTACTCTCTTACTCTATTACTCTCTTACTCTCTTACTCTCTTACTCTCTTACTCTCTTACTCTCTTACTCTCTTACTCTCTTACTATCTTACTCTCTTACTCTCTTACTCTCTTACTCTCTTACTCTCTTACTCTCTTACTCTCTTACTCTCTTACTCTCTTACTCTCTTACTCTCTTACTCTCTTACTCTCTTACTCTCTTACTCTCTTACTCTCTTACTCTCTTACTCTCTTACTCTCTTACTCTCTTACTCTCTTACTCTCTTACTCTCTTACTCTCTTACTCTCTTACTCTCTTACTCTCTTACTCTCTTACTCTCTTACTCTCTTACTCTCTTACTCTCTTACTCTCTTACTCTCTTACTCTCTTACTCTCTTACTCTCTTACTCTCTTACTCTCTTACTCTCTTTCTATCTTACTCTCTTACTCTCTTACTCTCTTACTCTCTTACTCTCTTACTCTCTTACTCTCTTACTCTCTTACTCTCTTACTCTCTTACTCTCTTACTCTCTTACTCTCTTACTCTCTTACTCTCTTACTCCCTTACTCCCTTACTCTCTTACTCTCTTACTCTCTTACTCTCTTACTCTCTTACTCTCTTACTCTCTTACTCTCTTACTCTCTTACTCTCTTACTCTCTTACTCTCTTACTCTCTCACTCTCTTACTCTCTTACTCTCTTACTCTCTTACTCTCTTACTCTCTTACTCTCTTACTCTCTTACTCTCTTACTCTCTTACTCTCTTACTCTCTTACTCTCTTACTCTCTTACTGTCTTACTGTCTTACTGTCTTACTGTCTTACTGTCTTACTGTCTTACTGTCTTACTGTCTTACTGTCTTACTGTCTTACTGTCTTACTGTCTTACTGTCTTACTGTCTTACTGTCTTACTGTCTTACTGTCTTACTGTCTTACTGTCTTACTGTCTTACTGTCTTACTGTCTTACTGTCTTACTGTCTTACTGTCTTACTGTCTTACTGTCTTACTGTCTTACTGTCTTACTGTCTTACTGTCTTACTGTCTTACTGTCTTACTGTCTTACTGTCTTACTGTCTTACTGTCTTACTGTCTTACTGTCTTACTGTCTTACTGTCTTACTGTCTTACTGTCTTACTGTCTTACTGTCTTACTGTCTTACTGTCTTACTGTCTTACTGTCTTACTGTCTTACTGTCTTACTGTCTTACTGTCTTACTGTCTTACTGTCTTACTGTCTTACTGTCTTACTGTCTTACTGTCTTACTGTCTTACTGTCTTACTGTCTTACTGTCTTACTGTCTTACTGTCTTACTGTCTTACTGTCTTACTGTCTTACTGTCTTACTGTCTTAATGTCTTACTGTCTTACTGTCTTACTGTCTTACTGTCTTACTGTCTTACTGTCTTACTGTCTTACTGTCTTACTGTCTTACTGTCTTACTGTCTTACTGTCTTACTGTCTTACTGTCTTACTGTCTTACTGTCTTACTGTCTTACTGTCTTACTGTCTTACTGTCTTACTGTCTTACTGTCTTACTGCCTTACTGTCTTACTGTCTTATTGTCTTACTGTCTTACTGTCTTACTGTCTTACTGTCTTACTGTCTTACTGTCTTATACTGTCTTATACTGTCTTACCGTCTTACCGTCTTATTGTCTTACTGTTTTACTGTCTTACTGTCTTACCGTCTTCCTCTCTTGCTCTCTGTCGTACTGTCTTAATCTCTTGCTCTCTGTCGTACTGTCTTACTGTTTTACTGTCTGTCTTACTGTCTTACAGTCTTACTCTCTTACTCTCTTACTCTCTTACTCTCTTACTCTCTTACTATCTTACTATCTTACTATCTTACTATCTTACTCTCTTACTCTCTTACTCTCTTACTCTTTTACTCTCTTACTCTCTTACTCTCTTACTCTATTACTCTCTTACTCTCTTACTCTCTTACTCTCTTACTCTCTTACTCTCTTACTCTCTTACTCTCTTACTCTCTTACTCTCTTACTCTCTTACTCTCTTACTCTCTTACTCTCTTACTCTCTTACTCTCTTACTCTCTTACTCTCTTACTCTCTTACTCTCTTACTCTCTTACTCTCTTACTCTCTTACTCTCTTACTCTCTTACTCTCTTACTCTCTTACTCTCTTACTCTCTTACTCTCTTACTCTCTTACTCTCTTACTATCTTACTCGCTTACTCTCTTACTCTCTTACTCTCTTACTCTCTTACTCTCTTACTCTCTTACTCTCTTACTCTCTTACTCTCTTACTCCCTTACTCTCTTACTCTCTTACTCTCTTACTCTCTTACTCTCTTTCTATCTTACTCTCTTACTGTCTTACTATCTTGCTCTCTTACTGTCTTACTGTCTTACTGTCTTACTGTCTTACTGTCTTACTGTCTTACTGTCTTACTGTCTTACTGTCTTACTGTCTTACTGTCTTACTGTCTTACTGTCTTACTGTCTTACTGTCTTACTGGCTTACTGTCTTACTGTCTTACTGTCTTACTCTCTTACTGTCTTACTCTCTTACTCTCTCTTGCTATCTTACTCTCTTACTCTCTTACTCTCTTACTCTCTCTTGCTATCTTACTCTCTTACTCTCTCTTGCTATCTTACTCTCTTACTCTCTTACTCTCTTACTCTCTTACTCTCTTACTCTCTTACTCTCTTACTCTCTTACTCTCTTACTCTCTTATTCTCTTACTTACTGTCTTACTATCTTACTATCTTACTGTCTTACTGTCTTACTGTCTTACTGTCTTACTGTCTTACTGTCTTACTGTCTTACTGTCTTACTGTCTTACTGTCTTACTGTCTTACTGTCTTACTGTCTTACTGTCTTACTGTCTTACTGTCTTACTGTCTTACTGTCTTACTGTCTTACTGTCTTACTGTCTTACTGTCTTACTGTCTTACTGTCTTACTGTCTTACTGTCTTACTGTCTTACTGTCTTACTGTCTTACTGTCTTAATGTCTTAATGTCTTAATGTCTTACTGTCTTACTGTCTTACTGTCTTACTGTCTTACTGTGTTAATGTCTTAATGTCTTACTGTCTTACTGTCTTACTGTCTTACTGTATTACTGTCTTACTGTCTTACTGTATTACTCTCTTACTCTCTTACTGTCTTACTCTCTCTTGCTATCTTACTCTCTCTTGCTATCTTACTCTCTTACTCTCTTACTCTCTTACTCTCTTACTCTCTTACTCTCTTACTCTCTTACTCTCTTACTCTCTTACTCTCTTACTCTCTTACTCTCTTACTCTCTTACTCTCTTACTCTCTTACTCTCTTACTCTCTTACTCTCTTACTCTCTTACTCTCTTACTCTCTTACTCTCTTACTCTCTTACTCTCTTACTCTCTTACTCTCTTACTCTCTTACTCTCTTACTCTCTTACTCTCTTACTCTCTTACTCTCTTACTCTCTTACTCTCTTACTCTCTTACTCTCTTACTCTCTTACTCTCTTACTCTCTTACTCTCTTACTCTCTTACTCTCTTACTCTCTTACTCTCTTACTCTCTTACTCTCTTACTCTCTTACTCTCTTACTCTCTTACTCTCTTACTCTCTTACTCTCTTACTCTCTTACTCTCTTACTCTCTTACTCTCTTACTCTCTTACTCTCTTACTCTCTTACTCTCTTACTCTCTTACTCTCTTACTATCTTACTCGCTTACTCGCTTACTCTCTTACTCTCTTACTCTCTTACTCTCTTACTCTCTTACTCTCTTACTCTCTTACTCTCTTACTCTCTTACTATCTTACTTTCTTACCCTCTTACTCTCTTACTCTCTTACTATCTTACTCTCTTACTCTCTTACTCTCTTACTCTCTTACTCTCTTACTCTCTTACTCTCTTACTGTCTTACTGTCATACTGTCTTACTGTCTTACTGTCTTACTGTCTTACTGTCTTACTGTCTTACTGTCTTACTGTCTTACTGTCTTACTGTCTTACTGTCTTACTGTCTTACTGTCTTACTGTCTTACTGTCTTACTGTCTTACTGTCTTAATGTCTTAATGTCTTACTGTCTTACTGTGTTAATGTCTTAATGTCTTACTGTCTTACTCTCTTACTGTCTTACTGTCTTACTCTCTTACTCTCTCTTGCTATCTTACTCTCTTACTCTCTCTTGCTATCTTACTCTCTTACTCTCTTACTCTCTTACTCTCTTACTCTCTTACTCTCTTACTCTCTTACTCTCTTACTCTCTTACTCTCTTACTCTCTTACTCTCTTACTCTCTTACTCTCTTACTCTCTTACTCTCTTACTCTCTTACTCTCTTACTCTCTTACTCTCTTACTCTCTTACTCTCTTACTCTCTTACTCTCTTACTCTCTTACTCTCTTACTCTCTTACTCTCTTACTCTCTTACTCTCTTACTCTCTTACTCTCTTACTCTCTTACTCTCTTACTCTCTTACTCTCTTACTCTCTTACTCTCTTACTCTCTTACTCTCTTACTCTCTTACTCTCTTACTCTCTTACTCTCTTACTCTCTTACTATCTTACTCTCTTACTCTCTTACTCTCTTACTCTCTTACTCTCTTACTATCTTACTCGCTTACTCGCTTACTCTCTTACTCTCTTACTCTCTTACTCTCTTACTCTCTTACTCTCTTACTCTCTTACTCTCTTACTCTCTTACTTTCTTACCCTCTTACTGTCTTACTCTCTTACTATCTTACTCTCTTACTCTCTTACTCTCTTACTCTCTTTCTATCTTTCTATCTTACTCTCTTACTGTCTTACTATCTTGCTCTCTTACTGTCTTTCTGTCTTACTGTCTTATTGTCTTACTGTCTTACTGTCTTACTGTCTTACTGTCTTACTGTCTTACTGTCTTACTGTCTTACTGTCTTACTGTCTTACTGTCTTACTGTCTTACTGTCTTACTGTCTTACTGTCTTACTGTCTTACTGTCTTACTGTCTTACTGTCTTACTGTCTTACTGTCTTACTGTCTTACTGTCTTACTGCCTTACTGTCTTACTGTCTTACTGTCTTACTGTCTTATTGTCTTACTGTCTTACTGTCTTACTGTCTTACTGTCTTACTGTCTTATACTGTCTTATACTGTCTTATTGTCTTACTGTTTTACTGTCTTAGTGTCTTACTGTCTTCCTCTCTTGCTCTCTGTCGTACTGTCTTAATCTCTTGCTCTCTGTCGTACTGTCTTACTGTTTTACTGACTGTCTTACTGTCTTACAGTCTTACTCTCTCACTCTCTTACTGTATCTCTTACTCTCTTACTATCTTTCTCTCTTACTCTCTTACTCTCTTACTCTCTTACTCTCTTACTCTCTTACTCTCTTACTCTCTTACTCTCTTACTCTCTTACTCTCTTACTCTCTTACTCTCTTACTCTCTTACTCTCTTACTCTCTTACTCTCTTACTCTCTTACTCTCTTACTCTCTTACTCTCTTACTCTCTTACTCTCTTACTCTCTTACTTCTTACTGTCTTACTGTCTTACTGCCTTACTGTCTTACTGTCTTATTGTCTTACTGTCTTACTGTCTTACTGTCTTACTGTCTTACTGTCTTACTGTCTTACAGTCTTACTCTCTCACTCTCTTACTGTATCTCTTACTATCTTTCTCTCTTACTCTCTTACTCTCTTACTCTCTTACTCTCTTACTCTCTTACTCTCTTACTCTCTTACTCTCTTACTCTCTTACTCTCTTACTCTCTTACTCTCTTACTCTCTTACTCTCTTACTCTCTTACTCTCTTACTCTCTTACTCTCTTACTCTCTTACTTCTTACTGTCTTACTGTCTTACTGCCTTACTGTCTTACTGTCTTATTGTCTTACTGTCTTACTGTCTTACTGTCTTACTGTCTTACTGTCTTACTGTCTTACTGTCTTACTGTCTTACTGTCTTATACTGTCTTATACTGTCTTACCGTCTTACCGTCTTATTGTCTTACTGTTTTACTGTCTTACTGTCTTACTGTCTTCCTCTCTTGCTCTCTGTCGTACTGTCTTAATCTCTTGCTCTCTGTCGTACTGTCTTACTGTTTTACTGTCTGTCTTACTGTCTTACAGTCTTACTCTCTCACTCTCTTACTGTATCTCTTACTATCTTTCTCTCTTACTCTCTTACTCTCTTACTCTCTTACTCTCTTACTCTCTTACTCTCTTACTCTCTTACTCTCTTACTCTCTTACTCTCTTACTCTCTTACTCTCTTACTCTCTTACTCTCTTACTCTCTTACTCTCTTACTCTCTTACTCTCTTACTCTCTTACTCTCTTACTCTCTTACTCTCTTACTCTCTTACTCTCTTACTCTTACTCTCTTACTCTTACTCTCTTACTCTTACTCTTACTCTTACTCTCTTACTCTTACTCTTACTCTCTTACTCTCTTACTCTCTTACTCTCTTACTCTCTTACTCTCTTACTCTCTTACTCTCTTACTCTCTTACTCTCTTACTCTCTTACTCTCTTACTCTCTTACTCTCTTACTCTCTTACTCTCTTACTCTCTTACTCTCTTACTCTCTTACTCTCTTACTCTCTTACTCTCTTACTCTCTTACTCTCTTACTCTCTTACTCTCTTACTCTCTTACTCTCTTACTCTCTTACTCTCTTACTCTCTTACTCTCTTACTCTCTTACTCTCTTACTCTCTTACTCTCTTACTCTCTTACTCTCTTACTCTCTTACTCTCTTACTCTCTTACTCTCTTACTCTCTTACTCTCTTACTCTCTTACTCTTTTACTCTCTTACTCTCTTACTCTCTTACTCTCTTACTCTCTTACTCTCTTACTCTCTTACTATCTTACTCTCTTACTCTCTTACTCTCTTACTATCTTACTATCTTACTCGCTTACTCTCTTACTCTCTTACTCTCTTACTCTCTTACTCTCTTACTCTCTTACTCTCTTTCTATCTTACTCTCTTACTGTCTTACTATCTTGCTCTCTTGCTCTCTTACTGTCTTACTGTCTTACTGTCTTACTGTCTTACTGTCTTACTGTCTTACTGTCTTACTGTCTTATTGTCTTACTGTCTTACTGTCTTACTGTCTTACTGTCTTACTGTCTTACTGTCTTACTGTCTTACTGTCTTACTGTCTTACTGTCTTACTGTCTTACTGTATTACTGTCTTACTGTCTTACTCTCTTACTCTCTTACTCTCTTACTCTCTTACTCTCTTACTCTCTTACTCTCTTACTCTCTTACTCTCTTACTCTCTTACTCTCTTACTCTCTTACTCTCTTACTCTCTTACTCTCTTACTCTCTTACTCTCTTACTCTCTTACTCTCTTACTCTCTTACTCTCTTACTATCTTACTCTCTTACTCTCTTACTCTCTTACTCTCTTACTCTCTTACTCTCTTACTCTCTTACTCTCTTACTCTCTTACTCTCTTTCTATCTTACTCTCTTACTCTCTTACTCTCTTACTCTCTTACTCTCTTACTCTCTTACTCTCTTACTCTCTTACTCTCTTACTCTCTTACTCTCTTACTCTCTTACTCTCTTACTCTCTTACTCTCTTACTCTCTTACTCTCTTACTCTCTTACTCTCTTACTCTCTTACTCTCTTACTCTCTTTCTATCTTACTCTCTTTCTATCTTTCTATCTTTCTATCTTACTCTCTTACTCTCTTACTCTCTTACTCTCTTACTCTCTTACTCTCTTACTCTCTTACTCTCTTACTCTCTTACTCTCTTACTCTCTTACTCTCTTACTCTCTTACTCTCTTACTCTCTTACTCTCTTACTCTCTTACTCTCTTACTCTCTTACTCTCTTACTCTCTTACTCTCTTACTCTCTTACTCTCTTACTCTCTTACTCTCTTACTCTCTTTCTATCTTACTCTCTTACTCTCTTACTCTCTTACTCTCTTACTCTCTTACTCTCTTACTCTCTTACTCTCTTACTCTCTTACTCTCTTACTCTCTTACTCTCTTACTCTCTTACTCTCTTACTCTCTTACTCTCTTACTCTCTTACTCTCTTACTCTCTTACTCTCTTACTCTCTTACTCTCTTACTCTCTTACTCTCTTACTCTCTTACTCTCTTACTCTCTTACTCTCTTACTCTCTTACTCTCTTACTCTCTTACTCTCTTACTCTCTTACTCTCTTACTCTCTTACTCTCTTACTCTCTTACTCTCTTACTCTCTTACTCTCTTACTCTCTTACTCTCTTACTCTCTTACTCTCTTACTCTCTTACTCTCTTACTCTCTTACTCTCTTACTCTCTTACTCTCTTACTCTCTTACTCTCTTACTCTCTTACTGTCTTACTGTCTTACTGTCTTACTGTCTTACTGTCTTACTGTCTTACTGTCTTACTGTCTTACTGTCTTACTGTCTTACTGTCTTACTGTCTTACTGTCTTACTGTCTTACTGTCTTACTGTCTTACTGTCTTACTGTCTTACTGTCTTACTGTCTTACTGTCTTACTGTCTTACTGTCTTACTGTCTTACTGTCTTACTGTCTTACTGTCTTACTGTCTTACTGTCTTACTGTCTTACTGTCTTACTGTCTTACTGTCTTACTGTCTTACTGTCTTACTGTCTTACTGTCTTACTGTCTTACTGTCTTACTGTCTTACTGTCTTACTGTCTTACTGTCTTACTGTCTTACTGTCTTACTGTCTTACTGTCTTACTGTCTTACTGTCTTACTGTCTTACTGTCTTACTGTCTTACTGTCTTACTGTCTTACTGTCTTACTGTCTTACTGTCTTACTGTCTTACTGTCTTACTGTCTTACTGTCTTACTGTCTTACTGTCTTACTGTCTTACTGTCTTACTGTCTTACTGTCTTACTGTCTTACTGTCTTACTGTCTTACTGTCTTAATGTCTTACTGTCTTACTGTCTTACTGTCTTACTGTCTTACTGTCTTACTGTCTTACTGTCTTACTGTCTTACTGTCTTACTGTCTTACTGTCTTACTGTCTTACTGTCTTACTGTCTTACTGTCTTACTGTCTTACTGTCTTACTGTCTTACTGTCTTACTGTCTTACTGTCTTACTGCCTTACTGTCTTACTGTCTTATTGTCTTACTGTCTTACTGTCTTACTGTCTTACTGTCTTACTGTCTTACTGTCTTATACTGTCTTACCGTCTTACCGTCTTATTGTCTTACTGTTTTACTGTCTTACTGTCTTACCGTCTTCCTCTCTAGCTCTCTGTCGTACTGTCTTAATCTCTTGCTCTCTGTCGTACTGTCTTACTGTTTTACTGTCTGTCTTACTGTCTTACTGTCTTACAGTCTTACTCTCTTACTCTCTTACTCTCTTACTCTCTTACTCTCTTACTCTCTTACTATCTTACTATCTTACTATCTTACTATCTTACTATCTTACTATCTTACTATCTTACTCTCTTACTCTCTTACTCTCTTACTCTCTTACTCTCTTACTCTCTTACTCTCTTACTCTATTACTCTCTTACTCTCTTACTCTCTTACTCTCTTACTCTCTTACTCTCTTACTCTCTTACTCTCTTAATCTCTTACTCTCTTACTCTCTTACTCTCTTACTCTCTTACTCTCTTACTCTCTTACTCTCTTACTCTCTTACTCTCTTACTCTCTTACTCTCTTACTCTCTTACTCTCTTACTCTCTTACTCTCTTACTATCTTACTCTCTTACTCTCTTACTCTCTTACTATCTTACTCGCTTACTCTCTTACTCTCTTACTCTCTTACTCTCTTACTCTCTTACTCTCTTACTCTCTTACTCTCTTACTCTCTTACTCTCTTACTCTCTTACTCTCTTACTCTCTTACTCTCTTACTCTCTTACTCTCTTTCTATCTTACTCTCTTACTGTCTTACTATCTTGCTCTCTTACTGTCTTACTGTCTTACTGTCTTACTGTCTTACTGTCTTACTGTCTTACTGTCTTACTGTCTTACTGTCTTACTGTCTTACTGTCTTACTGTCTTACTGTCTTACTGTCTTACTGTCTTACTGTCTTACTGTCTTACTGTCTTACTGTCTTACTGTCTTACTGTCTTACTGTCTTACTGTCTTACTCTCTCACTCTCTTACTGTATCTCTTACTCTCTTACTATCTTTCTCTCTTACTCTCTTACTCTCTTACTCTCTTACTCTCTTACTCTCTTACTCTCTTACTCTCTTACTCTCTTACTCTCTTACTCTCTTACTCTCTTACTCTCTTACTCTCTTACTTCTTACTGTCTTACTGTCTTACTGCCTTACTGTCTTACTGTCTTATTGTCTTACTGTCTTACTGTCTTACTGTCTTACTGTCTTACTGTCTTACTGTCTTACTGTCTTATACTGTCTTATACTGTCTTACCGTCTTACCGTCTTATTGTCTTACTGTTTTACTGTCTTACTGTCTTCCTCTCTTGCTCTCTGTCGTACTGTCTTAATCTCTTGCTCTCTGTCGTACTGTCTTACTGTTTTACTGTCTGTCTTACTGTCTTACAGTCTTACTCTCTCACTCTCTTACTGTATCTCTTACTATCTTTCTCTCTTACTCTCTTACTCTCTTACTCTCTTACTCTCTTACTCTCTTACTCTCTTACTCTCTTACTCTCTTACTCTCTTACTCTCTTACTCTCTTACTCTCTTACTCTCTTACTCTCTTACTCTCTTACTCTCTTACTCTCTTACTCTCTTACTCTCTTACTCTCTTACTCTCTTACTCTCTTACTTCTTACTGTCTTACTGTCTTACTGCCTTACTGTCTTACTGTCTTATTGTCTTACTGTCTTACTGTCTTACTGTCTTACTGTCTTACTGTCTTACTGTCTTACTGTCTTACTGTCTTACTGTCTTACTGTCTTATACTGTCTTATACTGTCTTACCGTCTTACCGTCTTATTGTCTTACTGTTTTACTGTCTTACTGTCTTACTGTCTTCCTCTCTTGCTCTCTGTCGTACTGTCTTAATCTCTTGCTCTCTGTCGTACTGTCTTACTGTTTTACTGTCTGTCTTACTGTCTTACAGTCTTACTCTCTCACTCTCTTACTGTATCTCTTACTATCTTTCTCTCTTACTCTCTTACTCTCTTACTCTCTTACTCTCTTACTCTCTTACTCTCTTACTCTCTTACTCTCTTACTCTCTTACTCTCTTACTCTCTTACTCTCTTACTCTCTTACTCTCTTACTCTCTTACTCTCTTACTCTCTTACTCTCTTACTCTCTTACTCTCTTACTCTCTTACTCTCTTACTCTCTTACTCTCTTACTATCTTACTCTCTTACTCTCTTACTCTCTTACTATCTTACTATCTTACTCGCTTACTCTCTTACTCTCTTACTCTCTTACTCTCTTACTCTCTTACTCTCTTACTCTCTTTCTATCTTACTCTCTTACTGTCTTACTATCTTGCTCTCTTGCTCTCTTACTGTCTTACTGTCTTACTGTCTTACTGTCTTACTGTCTTACTGTCTTACTGTCTTACTGTCTTATTGTCTTACTGTCTTACTGTCTTACTGTCTTACTGTCTTACTGTCTTACTGTCTTACTGTCTTACTGTCTTACTGTCTTACTGTCTTACTGTCTTACTGTATTACTGTCTTACTCTCTTACTCTCTTACTCTCTTACTCTCTTACTCTCTTACTCTCTTACTCTCTTACTCTCTTACTCTCTTACTCTCTTACTCTCTTACTCTCTTACTCTCTTACTCTCTTACTCTCTTACTCTCTTACTCTCTTACTATCTTACTCTCTTACTCTCTTACTCTCTTACTCTCTTACTCTCTTACTCTCTTACTCTCTTACTCTCTTACTCTCTTACTCTCTTACTCTCTTACTCTCTTACTCTCTTACTCTCTTACTCTCTTACTCTCTTACTCTCTTACTCTCTTACTCTCTTACTCTCTTTCTATCTTACTCTCTTACTCTCTTACTCTCTTACTCTCTTACTCTCTTACTCTCTTACTCTCTTACTCTCTTACTCTCTTACTCTCTTACTCTCTTACTCTCTTACTCTCTTACTCTCTTACTCTCTTACTCTCTTACTCTCTTTCTATCTTACTCTCTTACTCTCTTTCTATCTTTCTATCTTACTCTCTTACTCTCTTACTCTCTTACTCTCTTACTCTCTTACTCTCTTACTCTCTTACTCTCTTACTCTCTTACTCTCTTACTCTCTTACTCTCTTACTCTCTTACTCTCTTACTCTCTTAGTCTCTTAGTCTCTTACTCTCTTACTCTCTTACTCTCTTACTCTCTTACTCTCTTACTCTCTTACTCTCTTTCTATCTTTCTATCTTACTCTCTTACTCTCTTACTCTCTTACTCTCTTACTCTCTTACTCTCTTACTCTCTTACTCTCTTACTCTCTTACTCTCTTACTCTCTTACTCTCTTACTCTCTTACTCTCTTACTCTCTTACTCTCTTACTCTCTTACTCTCTTACTCTCTTACTCTCTTACTCTCTTACTCTCTTACTCTCTTACTCTCTTACTCTCTTACTCTCTTACTCTCTTACTCTCTTACTCTCTTACTCTCTTACTCTCTTACTCTCTTACTCTCTTACTCTCTTACTCTCTTACTCTCTTACTCTCTTACTCTCTTACTCTCTTACTCTCTTACTCTCTTACTCTCTTACTCTCTTACTCTCTTACTCTCTTACTCTCTTACTGTCTTACTGTCTTACTGTCTTACTGTCTTACTGTCTTACTGTCTTACTGTCTTACTGTCTTACTGTCTTACTGTCTTACTGTCTTACTGTCTTACTGTCTTACTGTCTTACTGTCTTACTGTCTTACTGTCTTACTGTCTTACTGTCTTACTGTCTTACTGTCTTACTGTCTTACTGTCTTACTGTCTTACTGTCTTACTGTCTTACTGTCTTACTGTCTTACTGTCTTACTGTCTTACTGTCTTACTGTCTTACTGTCTTACTGTCTTACTGTCTTACTGTCTTACTGTCTTACTGTCTTACTGTCTTACTGTCTTACTGTCTTACTGTCTTACTGTCTTACTGTCTTACTGTCTTACTGTCTTACTGTCTTACTGTCTTACTGTCTTACTGTCTTACTGTCTTACTGTCTTACTGTCTTACTGTCTTACTGTCTTACTGTCTTACTGTCTTACTGTCTTACTGTCTTACTGTCTTACTGTCTTACTGTCTTACTGTCTTACTGTCTTACTGTCTTACTGTCTTACTGTCTTACTGTCTTACTGTCTTAATGTCTTACTGTCTTACTGTCTTACTGTCTTACTGTCTTACTGTCTTACTGTCTTACTGTCTTACTGTCTTACTGTCTTACTGTCTTACTGTCTTACTGCCTTACTGTCTTACTGTCTTATTGTCTTACTGTCTTACTGTCTTACTGTCTTATACTGTCTTACCGTCTTACCGTCTTATTGTCTTACTGTTTTACTGTCTTACTGTCTTACCGTCTTCCTCTCTAGCTCTCTGTCGTACTGTCTTAATCTCTTGCTCTCTGTCGTACTGTCTTACTGTTTTACTGTCTGTCTTACTGTCTTACAGTCTTACTCTCTTACTCTCTTACTCTCTTACTCTCTTACTCTCTTACTCTCTTACTATCTTACTATCTTACTATCTTACTATCTTACTATCTTACTATCTTACTCTCTTACTCTCTTACTCTCTTACTCTCTTACTCTTTTACTCTCTTACTCTCTTACTCTATTACTCTCTTACTCTCTTACTCTCTTACTCTCTTACTCTCTTACTCTCTTACTCTCTTACTCTCTTACTCTCTTACTCTCTTAATCTCTTACTCTCTTACTCTCTTACTCTCTTACTCTCTTACTCTCTTACTCTCTTACTCTCTTACTCTCTTACTCTCTTACTCTCTTACTCTCTTACTCTCTTACTCTCTTACTCTCTTACTATCTTACTCTCTTACTCTCTTACTATCTTACTCGCTTACTCTCTTACTCTCTTACTCTCTTACTCTCTTACTCTCTTACTCTCTTACTCTCTTACTCTCTTACTCTCTTACTCTCTTACTCTCTTACTCTCTTACTCTCTTACTCTCTTACTCTCTTACTCTCTTTCTATCTTACTCTCTTACTGTCTTACTATCTTGCTCTTTTACTGTCTTACTGTCTTACTGTCTTACTGTCTTACTGTCTTACTGTCTTACTGTCTTACTGTCTTACTGTCTTACTGTCTTACTGTCTTACTGTCTTACTGTCTTACTGTCTTACTGTCTTACTGTCTTACTGTCTTACTGTCTTACTGTCTTACTGTCTTACTGTCTTACTGTCTTACTGTCTTACTGTCTTACTGTCTTACTGTCTTACTGTCTTACTGTCTTACTGTCTTACTGTCTTACTGTCTTACTGTCTTACTGTCTTACTGTCTTACTGTCTTACTGTCTTACTGTCTTACTGTCTTAATGTCTTAATGTCTTACTGTCTTACTGGCTTACTGTCTTACTGTCTTACTCTCTTACTGTCTTACTCTCTCTTGCTATCTTACTCTCTTACTCTCTCTTGCTATCTTACTCTCTTACTCTCTTACTCTCTTACTCTCTTATTCTCTTACTTACTGTCTTACTATCTTACTATCTTACTGTCTTACTGTCTTACTGTCTTACTGTCTTACTGTCTTACTGTCTTACTGTCTTACTGTCTTACTGTCTTACTGTCTTACTGTCTTACTGTATTACTGTCTTACTGTCTTACTGTATTACTCTCTTACTCTCTTACTGTCTTACTCTCTCTTGCTATCTTACTCTCTCTTGCTATCTTACTCTCTTACTCTCTTACTCTCTTACTCTCTTACTCTCTTACTCTCTTACTCTCTTACTCTCTTACTCTCTTACTCTCTTACTCTCTTACTCTCTTACTCTCTTACTCTCTTACTCTCTTACTCTCTTACTCTCTTACTCTCTTACTCTCTTACTCTCTTACTCTCTTACTCTCTTACTCTCTTACTCTCTTACTCTCTTACTCTCTTACTCTCTTACTCTCTTACTCTCTTACTCTCTTACTCTCTTACTCTCTTACTCTCTTACTCTCTTACTCTCTTACTCTCTTACTCTCTTACTCTCTTACTCTCTTACTCTCTTACTCTCTTACTCGCTTACTCTCTTACTCTCTTACTCTCTTACTCTCTTACTCTCTTACTCTCTTACTCTCTTACTCTCTTACTCTCTTACTCTCTTACTGTCTTACTGTCTTACTGTCTTACTGTCTTACTGTCTTACTGTCTTACTGTCTTACTGTCTTACTGTCTTACTGTCTTACTGTCTTACTGTCTTACTGTCTTACTGTCTTACTGTCTTACTGTCTTAATGTCTTACTGTCTTACTGTGTTAATGTCTTAATGTCTTACTGTCTTACTGTCTTACTCTCTTACTGTCTTACTCTCTTACTCTCTTACTATCTCTTGCTATCTTACTCTCTTACTCTCTCTTGCTATCTTACTCTCTTACTCTCTTACTCTCTTACTCTCTTACTCTCTTACTCTCTTACTCTCTTACTCTCTTACTCTCTTACTCTCTTACTCTCTTACTCTCTTACTCTCTTACTCTCTTACTCTCTTACTCTCTTACTGTCTTACTGTCTTACTGTCTTACTGTCTTACTGTCTTACTGTCTTACTGTCTTACTGTCTTACTGTCTTACTGTCTTACTGTCTTACTGTCTTACTGTCTTACTGTCTTACTGTCTTACTGTCTTACTGTCTTACTGTCTTACTGTCTTACTGTCTTACTGTCTTACTGTCTTACTGTCTTACTGTCTTACTGTTTTACTGTCTTACTGTCTTACTGTCTTACTGTCTTACTGTCTTACTGTCTTACTGTCTTACTGCCTTACTGTCTTACTGTCTTACTGTCTTACTGTCTTACTGTCTTATTGTCTTACTGTCTTACTGTCTTATACTGTCTTATACTGTCTTACCGTCTTATTGTCTTACTGTTTTACTGTCTTAGTGTCTTACTGTCTTCCTCTCTTGCTCTTTGTCGTACTGTCTTAATCTCTTGCTCTCTGTCGTACTGTCTTACTGTTTTACTGTCTGTCTTACTGTCTTACAGTCTTACTCTCTCACTCTCTTACTGTATCTCTTACTCTCTTACTATCTTTCTCTCTTACTCTCTTACTCTCTTACTCTCTTACTCTCTTACTCTCTTACTCTCTTACTCTCTTACTCTCTTACTCTCTTACTCTCTTACTCTCTTACTCTCTTACTCTCTTACTCTCTTACTCTCTTACTCTCTTACTCTCTTACTCTCTTACTCTCTTATTCTCTTACTCTCTTACTCTCTTACTCTCTTACTCTCTTACTCTCTTACTCTCTTACTCTCTTACTCTCTTACTCTCTTACTCGCTTACTCTCTTACTCTCTTACTCTCTTACTCTCTTACTCTCTTACTCTCTTACTCTCTTACTCTCTTACTCTCTTACTCTCTTACTCTCTTACTCTCTTACTCTCTTACTCTCTTACTGTCTTACTGTCTTACTGTCTTACTGTCTTACTGTCTTACTGTCTTACTGTCTTACTGTCTTACTGTCTTACTGTCTTACTGTCTTACTGTCTTACTGTCTTACTGTCTTACTGTCTTACTGTCTTAATGTCTTAATGTCTTACTGTCTTACTGTCTTACTGTGTTAATGTCTTAATGTCTTACTGTCTTATTGTCTTACTCTCTTACTGTCTTACTGTCTTACTCTCTTACTCTCTCTTGCTATCTTACTCTCTTACTCTCTCTTGCTATCTTACTCTCTTACTCTCTTACTCTCTTACTCTCTTACTCTCTTACTCTCTTACTCTCTTACTCTCTTACTCTCTTACTCTCTTACTCTCTTACTCTCTTACTCTCTTACTCTCTTACTCTCTTACTCTCTTACTCTCTTACTCTCTTACTCTCTTACTCTCTTACTCTCTTACTCTCTTACTCTCTTACTCTCTTACTCTCTTACTCTCTTACTCTCTTACTCTCTTACTCTCTTACTCTCTTACTCTCTTACTCTCTTACTCTCTTACTCTCTTACTCTCTTACTCTCTTACTCTCTTACTCTCTTACTCTCTTACTCTCTTACTCTCTTACTCTCTTACTCTCTTACTCTCTTACTCTCTTACTCTCTTACTCTCTTACTCTCTTACTCTCTTACTCTCTTACTATCTTACTCGCTTACTCGCTTACTCGCTTACTCGCTTACTCTCTTACTCTCTTACTCTCTTACTCTCTTACTCTCTTACTCTCTTACTCTCTTACTATCTTACTTTCTTACCCTCTTACTCTCTTACTCTCTTACTATCTTACTCTCTTACTCTCTTACTCTCTTACTCTCTTACTCTCTTACTCTCTTACTCTCTTACTCTCTTACTCTCTTACTCTCTTACTGTCTTACTGTCTTACTGTCTTACTGTCTTACTGTCTTACTGTCTTACTGTCTTACTGTCTTACTGTCTTACTGTCTTACTGTCTTACTGTCTTACTGTCTTAATGTCTTAATGTCTTACTGTCTTACTGTCTTACTGTGTTAATGTCTTAATGTCTTACTGTCTTACTCTCTTACTGTCTTACTGTCTTACTTTCTTACTCTCTTACTCTCTCTTGCTATCTTACTCTCTTACTCTCTCTTGCTATCTTACTCTCTTACTCTCTTACTCTCTTACTCTCTTACTCTCTTACTCTCTTACTCTCTTACTCTCTTACTCTCTTACTCTCTTACTCTCTTACTCTCTTACTCTCTTACTCTCTTACTCTCTTACTCTCTTACTCTCTTACTCTCTTACTCTCTTACTCTCTTACTCTCTTACTCTCTTACTCTCTTACTCTCTTACTCTCTTACTCTCTTACTCTCTTACTCTCTTACTCTCTTACTCTCTTACTCTCTTACTCTCTTACTCTCTTACTCTCTTACTCTCTTACTCTCTTACTCTCTTACTCTCTTACTCTCTTACTCTCTTACTCTCTTACTCTCTTACTATCTTACTCGCTTACTCTCTTACTCTCTTACTCTCTTACTCTCTTACTCTCTTACTTTCTTACCCTCTTACTGTCTTACTCTCTTACTATCTTACTCTCTTACTCTCTTACTCTCTTACTCTCTTACTCTCTTTCTATCTTTCTATCTTACTCTCTTACTGTCTTACTATCTTGCTCTCTTACTGTCTTTCTGTCTTACTGTCTTATTGTCTTACTGTCTTACTGTCTTACTGTCTTACTGTCTTACTGTCTTACTGTCTTACTGTCTTACTGTCTTACTGTCTTACTGTCTTACTGTCTTACTGTCTTACTGTCTTACTGTCTTACTGTCTTACTGTCTTACTGTCTTACTGTCTTACTGTCTTACTGCCTTACTGTCTTACTGTCTTACTGTCTTATTGTCTTACTGTCTTACTGTCTTACTGTCTTATACTGTCTTATACTGTCTTACCGTCTTATTGTCTTACTGTTTTACTGTCTTAGTGTCTTACTGTCTTCCTCTCGCTCTCTGTCGTACTGTCTTAATCTCTTGCTCTCTGTCGTACTGTCTTACTGTTTTACTGACTGTCTTACTGTCTTACAGTCTTACTCTCTCACTCTCTTACTGTATCTCTTACTCTCTTACTCTCTTACTATCTTTCTCTCTTACTCTCTTACTCTCTTACTCTCTTACTCTCTTACTCTCTTACTCTCTTACTCTCTTACTCTCTTACTCTCTTACTCTCTTACTCTCTTACTCTCTTACTCTCTTACTCTCTTACTCTCTTACTCTCTTACTCTCTTACTCTCTTACTCTCTTACTCTCTTACTCTCTTACTCTCTTACTCTCTTACTCTCTTACTCTCTTACTCTCTTACTCTCTTACTCTCTTACTCTCTTACTCTCTTACTCTCTTACTCTCTTACTCTCTTACTCTCTTACTCTCTTACTCTCTTACTCTCTTACTCTCTTACTCTCTTACTCTCTTACTCTCTTACTCTCTTACTATCTTACTCGCTTACTCGCTTACTCTCTTACTCTCTTACTCTCTTACTCTCTTACTCTCTTACTCTCTTACTCTCTTACTCTCTTACTTTCTTACCCTCTTACTCTCTTACTATCTTACTCTCTTACTCTCTTACTCTCTTACTCTCTTACTCTCTTACTCTCTTACTCTCTTACTCTCTTACTCTCTTACTCTCTTACTCTCTTACTCTCTTACTCTCTTACTCTCTTACTCTCTTACTCTCTTACTCTCTTACTCTCTTACTCTCTTACTCTCTTACTCTCTTACTGTCTTACTGTCTTACTGTCTTACTGTCTTACTGTCTTACTGTCTTACTGTCTTACTGTCTTACTGTCTTACTGTCTTACTGTCTTACTGTCTTACTGTCTTACTGTCTTACTGTCTTACTGTCTTACTGTCTTACTGTCTTACTGTCTTACTGTCTTACTGTCTTACTGTCTTACTGTCTTACTGTCTTAATGTCTTAATGTCTTACTGTCTTACTGTCTTACTGTCTTACTGTGTTAATGTCTTAATGTCTTACTGTCTTATTGTCTTACTCTCTTACTGTCTTACTCTCTTACTCTCTTACTCTCTTACTCTCTCTTGCTATCTTACTCTCTTACTCTCTCTTACTCTCTTACTCTCTTACTCTCTTACTCTCTTACTCTCTTACTCTCTTACTCTCTTACTCTCTTACTCTCTTACTCTCTTACTCTCTTACTCTCTTACTCTCTTACTCTCTTACTCTCTTACTCTCTTACTCTCTTACTCTCTTACTCTCTTACTCTCTTACTCTCTTACTCTCTTACTCTCTTACTCTCTTACTCTCTTACTCTCTTACTCTCTTACTCTCTTACTCTCTTACTCTCTTACTCTCTTACTCTCTTACTCTCTTACTCTCTTACTCTCTTACTCTCTTACTCTCTTAATCTCTTACTCTCTTACTCTCTTACTCTCTTACTCTCTTACTCTCTTACTCTCTTACTCTCTTACTCTCTTACTCTCTTACTCTCTTACTCTCTTACTCTCTTACTCTCTTACTCTCTTACTCTCTTACTATCTTACTCGCTTACTCTCTTACTCTCTTACTCTCTTACTCTCTTACTCTCTTACTGTCTTACTCTCTTACTCTCTTACTCTCTTACTCTCTTACTCTCTTACTATCTTACTCTCTTACTCTCTTACTCTCTTACTCTCTTTCTATCTTTCTATCTTACTCTCTTACTGTCTTACTATCTTGCTCTCTTACTGTCTTTCTGTCTTACTGTCTTATTGTCTTACTGTCTTACTGTCTTACTGTCTTACTGTCTTACTGTCTTACTGTCTTACTGTCTTACTGTCTTACTGTCTTACTGTCTTACTGTCTTACTGTCTTACTGTCTTACTGTCTTACTGTCTTACTGTCTTACTGTCTTACTGTCTTACTGCCTTACTGTCTTACTGTCTTACTGTCTTACTGTCTTATTGTCTTACTGTCTTACTGTCTTACTGTCTTATACTGTCTTATACTGTCTTACCGTCTTATTGTCTTACTGTTTTACTGTCTTAGTGTCTTACTGTCTTCCTCTCTTGCTCTCTGTCGTACTGTCTTAATCTCTTGCTCTCTGTCGTACTGTCTTACTGTTTTACTGACTGTCTTACTGTCTTACAGTCTTACTCTCTTACTGTATCTCTTACTCTCTTACTATCTTTCTCTCTTACTCTCTTACTCTCTTACTCTCTTACTCTCTTACTCTCTTACTCTCTTGCTCTCTTACTGTCTTACTGTCTTACTCTCTTACTCTCTTACTCTCTTACTCTCTTACTCTCTTACTCTCTTACTCTCTTACTCTCTTACTCTCTTACTCTCTTACTCTCTTACTCTCTTACTCTCTTACTCTCTTACTCTCTTACTCTCTTACTCTCTTTCTATCTTACTCTCTTACTGTCTTACTATCTTGCTCTCTTACTGTCTTACTGTCTTACTGTCTTACTGTCTTACTGTCTTACTGTCTTACTGTCTTACTGTCTTACTGTCTTACTGTCTTACTGTCTTACTGTGTTACTGTCTTACTGTCTTACTGTCTTTCTGTCTTACTGTCTTACTGTCTTACTGTCTTACTGTCTTACTGTCTTACTGTCTTACTGTCTTACTGTATTACTGTCTTACTGTCTTACTGTCTTATTGTCTTACTGTCTTACTGTCTTACTGTCTTACTGTCTTATACTGTCTTATACTGTCTTATACTGTCTTACTGTCTTACTGTCTTACTGTCTTACTGTCTTACTGTCTTACTGTCTTACTGTCTTACTGTCTTACTGTCTTACTGTCTTACTGTCTTACTGTTTTACTGTCTTACTGTCTTCCTCTCTTGCTCTCTGTCGTACTGTCTTAATCTCTTGTTCTCTGTCGTACTGTCTGTCTTACTGTTTTACTGTCTGTCTTACTGTCTTACAGTCTTACTCTCTCACTCTCTTACTGTATCTCTTACTCTCTTACTATCTTTCTCTCTTACTCTCTTACTCTCTTACTCTCTTACTCTCTTATTCTCTTACTTACTGTCTTACTGTCTTACTGTCTTACTGTCTTACTGTCTTACTGTCTTACTGTCTTACTGTCTTACTGTCTTACTGTCTTACTGTCTTACTGTCTTACTGTCTTACTGTCTTACTGTCTTACTGTCTTACTGTATTACTCTCTTACTCTCTTACTGTCTTACTGTCTTACTCTCTCTTGCTATCTTACTCTCTTACTCTCTTACTCTCTTACTCTCTTACTCTCTTACTCTCTTACTCTCTTACTCTCTTACTCTCTTACTCTCTTACTCTCTTACTCTCTTACTCTCTTACTCTCTTACTCTCTTACTCTCTTACTCTCTTACTCTCTTACTCTCTTACTCTCTTACTCTCTTACTCTCTTACTCTCTTACTCTCTTACTCTCTTACTCTCTTACTCTCTTACTCTCTTACTCTCTTACTCTCTTACTGTCTTACTGTCTTACTGTCTTACTGTCTTACTGTCTTACTGTCTTACTGTCTTACTGTCTTACTGTCTTACTGTCTTACTGTCTTACTGTCTTACTGTCTTACTGTCTTACTGTCTTACTGTCTTACTGTCTTACTGTCTTACTGTCTTACTGTCTTACTGTCTTACTGTCTTACTGTCTTACTGTCTTACTGTCTTACTGTCTTACTGTCTTACTGTCTTACTGTCTTACTGTCTTACTGTCTTACTGTCTTACTGTCTTACTGTCTTACTGTCTTACTGTCTTACTGTCTTACTGTCTTACTGTCTTACTGTCTTACTGTCTTACTGTCTTACTGTCTTACTGTCTTACTGTCTTACTGTCTTACTGTCTTACTGTCTTACTGTCTTACTGTCTTACTGTCTTACTGTCTTACTGTCTTACTGTCTTACTGTCTTACTGTCTTACTGTCTTACTGTCTTACTGTCTTACTGTCTTACTGTCTTACTGTCTTACTGTCTTACTGTCTTACTGTCTTACTGTCTTACTGTCTTACTGTCTTACTGTCTTACTGTCTTACTGTCTTACTGTCTTACTGTCTTACTGTCTTACTGTCTTACTGTCTTACTGTCTTACTGTCTTACTGTCTTACTGTCTTACTGTCTTACTGTCTTACTGTCTTACTGTCTTACTGTCTTACTGTCTTACTGTCTTACTGTCTTACTGTCTTACTGTCTTACTGTCTTACTGTCTTACTGTCTTACTGTCTTACTGTCTTACTGTCTTACTGTCTTACTGTCTTACTGTCTTACTGTCTTACTGTCTTACTGTCTTACTGTCTTACTGTCTTACTGTCTTACTGTCTTACTGTCTTACTGTCTTACTGTCTTACTGTCTTACTGTCTTACTGTCTTACTGTCTTACTGTCTTACTGTCTTACTGTCTTACTGTCTTACTGTCTTACTGTCTTACTGTCTTACTGTCTTACTGTCTTACTGTCTTACTGTCTTACTGTCTTACTGTCTTACTGTCTTACTGTCTTACTGTCTTACTGTCTTACTGTCTTACTGTCTTACTGTCTTACTGTCTTACTGTCTTACTGTCTTACTGTCTTACTGTCTTACTGTCTTACTGTCTTACTGTCTTACTGTCTTACTGTCTTACTGTCTTACTGTCTTACTGTCTTACTGTCTTACTGTCTTACTGTCTTACTGTCTTACTGTCTTACTGTCTTACTGTCTTACTGTCTTACTGTCTTACTGTCTTACTGTCTTACTGTCTTACTGTCTTACTGTCTTACTGTCTTACTGTCTTACTGTCTTACTGTCTTACTGTCTTACTGTCTTACTGTCTTACTGTCTTACTGTCTTAATGTCTTACTGTCTTACTGTCTTAATGTCTTAATGTCTTACTGTCTTACTGTCTTACTGTCTTACTGTCTTACTGTCTTACTGTCTTACTGTCTTAATGTCTTACTGTCTTACTCTCTTACTCTCTTACTCTCTTACTCTCTCACTCTCTTACTCTCTTACTCTCTTACTCTCTTACTCTCTTACTCTCTTACTCTCTTACTCTCTTACTCTCTTCCTCTCTTACTCTCTTACTCTCTTACTCTCTTACTCTCTTACTCTCTTGCTCTCTTACTCTCTTACTCTCTTACTCTCTTACTCTCTTACTCTCTTACTCTCTTACTCTCTTACTCTCTTACTCTCTTACTCTCTTACTGTCTTACTGTCTTACTGTCTTACTGTCTTACTGTCTTACTGTCTTACTGTCTTACTGTCTTACTGTCTTACTGTCTTACTGTCTTACTGTCTTACTGTCTTACTGTCTTACTGTCTTACTGTCTTACTGTCTTACTGTCTTACTGTCTTACTGTCTTACTGTCTTACTGTCTTACTGTCTTACTGTCTTACTGTCTTACTGTCTTACTGTCTTACTGTCTTACTGTCTTACTGTCTTACTGTCTTACTGTCTTACTGTCTTACTGTCTTACTGTCTTACTGTCTTACTGTCTTACTGTCTTACTGTCTTACTGTCTTACTGTCTTACTGTCTTACTGTCTTACTGTCTTACTGTCTTACTGTCTTACTGTCTTACTGTCTTACTGTCTTACTGTCTTACTGTCTTATTGTCTTACTGTCTTACTGTCTTATACTGTCTTATACTGTCTTACTGTCTTACTGTCTTACTGTCTTACTGTCTTACTGTCTTACTGTCTTACTGTCTTCCTCTCTTGCTCTCTGTCGTACTGTCTTAATCTCTTGTTCTCTGTCGTACTGTCTTACTGTCTGTCTTACTGTTTTACTGTCTTACAGTCTTACTCTCTCACTATCTTACTGTATCTCTTACTGTATCTCTTACTCTCTTACTATCTTTCTCTCTTACTGTATCTCTTACTCTCTTACTCTCTTACTCTCTTACTCTCTTACTCTCTTACTCTCTTACTCTCTTACTCTCTTACTCTCTTACTCTCTTACTATCTTACTCTCTTACTCTCTTACTCTCTTACTCTCTTACTCTCTTACTCTATTATTCTCTTACTTTCTGTCTTACTGTCTTACTGTCTTACTGTCTTACTGTCTTACTGTCTTACTGTCTTACTGTCTTACTGTCTTACTGTCTTACTGTATTACTGTCTTACTGTCTTACTGTCTTACTGTCTTACTGTCTTACTGTCTTACTGTCTTACTGTCTTACTGTCTTACTGTATTACTCTCTTACTCTCTTACTCTCTTACTCTCTTACTCTCTTACTGTCTTACTGTCTTACTGTCTTACTGTCTTACTCTCTCTTGCTATCTTACTCTCTTACTCTCTTACTCTCTTACTCTCTTACTCTCTTACTCTCTTACTCTCTTACTCTCTTACTCTCTTACTCTCTTACTCTCTTACTCTCTTACTCTCTTACTCTCTTACTCTCTTACTCTCTTACTCTCTTACTCTCTTACTCTCTTACTCTCTTACTCTCTTACTCTCTTACTCTCTTACTCTCTTACTCTCTTACTCTCTTACTATCTTACTCGCTTACTCGCTTACTCTCTTACTCTCTTACTCTCTTACTCTCTTACTCTCTTACTCTCTTACTCTCTTACTCTCTTACTTTCTTACCCTCTTACTCTCTTACTATCTTACTCTCTTACTCTCTTACTCTCTTACTCTCTTACTCTCTTACTCTCTTACTCTCTTACTCTCTTACTCTCTTACTCTCTTACTCTCTTACTCTCTTACTCTCTTACTCTCTTACTCTCTTACTCTCTTACTCTCTTACTCTCTTACTCTCTTACTCTCTTACTCTCTTACTCTCTTACTCTCTTACTCTCTTACTCTCTTACTGTCTTACTGTCTTACTGTCTTACTGTCTTACTGTCTTACTGTCTTACTGTCTTACTGTCTTACTGTCTTACTGTCTTACTGTCTTACTGTCTTACTGTCTTACTGTCTTACTGTCTTACTGTCTTACTGTCTTACTGTCTTACTGTCTTACTGTCTTAATGTATTAATGTATTAATGTCTTACTGTCTTACTGTCTTACTGTCTTACTGTCTTACTGTCTTACTGTCTTACTGTCTTACTGTCTTACTGTCTTACTGTCTTACTGTCTTACTGTCTTACTGTCTTACTGTCTTACTGTCTTACTGTCTTACTGTCTTACTGTCTTACTGTCTTACTGTCTTACTCTCTTACTCTCTTACTCTCTCTTGCTATCTTACTCTCTCTTGCTATCTTACTCTCTCTTGCTATCTTACTCTCTTACTCTCTTACTCTCTTACTCTCTTACTCTCTTACTCTCTTACTCTCTTACTCTCTTACTCTCTTACTCTCTTACTCTCTTACTCTCTTACTCTCTTACTCTCTTACTCTCTTACTCTCTTACTCTCTTACTCTCTTACTTTCTTACCCTCTTACTCTCTTACTCTCTTACTGTCTTACTATATTACTGTCTTACTATCTTACTGTCTTACTGTCTTACTGTCTTACTGTCTTACTGTCTTACTGTCTTACTGTCTTACTGTCTTACTGTCTTACTGTCTTACTGTCTTACTGTCTTACTGTCTTACTGTCTTACTGTCTTACTGTCTTACTGTCTTACTGTCTTACTGTCTTACTGTCTTACTGTCTTACTGTCTTACTGTCTTACTGTCTTACTGTCTTACTGTCTTACTGTCTTACTGTCTTACTGTCTTACTGTCTTACTGTCTTACTGTCTTACTGTCTTACTGTCTTACTGTCTTACTGTCTTACTGTCTTACTGTCTTACTGTCTTACTGTCTTACTGTCTTACTGTCTTACTGTCTTACTGTCTTACTGTCTTACTGTCTTACTGTCTTACTGTCTTACTGTCTTACTGTCTTACTGTCTTACTGTCTTACTGTCTTACTGTCTTACTGTCTTACTGTCTTACTGTCTTACTGTCTTACTGTCTTACTGTCTTACTGTCTTACTGTCTTACTGTCTTACTGTCTTACTGTCTTACTGTCTTACTGTCTTACTGTCTTACTGTCTTACTGTCTTACTGTCTTACTGTCTTACTGTCTTACTGTCTTACTGTCTTACTGTCTTACTGTCTTACTGTCTTACTGTCTTACTGTCTTACTGTCTTACTGTCTTACTGTCTTACTGTCTTACTCTCTTACTCTCTTACTCTCTTACTCTCTCTTGCTATCTTACTCTCTCTTGCTATCTTACTCTCTTACTCTCTTACTCTCTTACTCTCTTACTCTCTTACTCTCTTACTCTCTTACTCTCTTACTCTCTTACTCTCTTACTCTCTTACTCTCTTACTCTCTTACTCTCTTACTCTCTTACTCTCTTACTCTCTTACTCTCTTACTCTCTTACTCTCTTACTCTCTTACTCTCTTACTCTCTTACTCTCTTACCCTCTTACTCTCTTACTCTCTTACTCTCTTACTCTCTTACTCTCTTACTCTCTTACTGTCTTACTATCTTACTGTCTTACTGTCTTACTGTCTTACTGTCTTACTGTCTTACTGTCTTACTGTCTTACTGTCTTACTGTCTTACTGTCTTACTGTCTTACTGTCTTACTGTCTTACTGTCTTACTGTCTTACTGTCTTACTGTCTTACTGTCTTACTGTCTTACTGTCTTACTGTCTTACTGTCTTAATGTCTTAATGTCTTACTGTCTTACTGTCTTACTGTCTTACTGTCTTACTGTCTTACTGTCTTACTGTCTTACTGTCTTACTGTCTTACTGTCTTACTGTCTTACTGTCTTACTCTCTTACTCTCTTACTCTCTCTTGATATCTTACTCTCTTACTCTCTCTTGCTATCTTACTCTCTTACTCTCTTACTCTCTTACTCTCTTACTCTCTTACTCTCTTACTCTCTTACTCTCTTACTCTCTTACTCTCTTACTCTCTTACTCTCTTACTCTCTTACTCTCTTACTCTCTTACTCTCTTACTCTCTTACTCTCTTACTCTCTTACTCTCTTACTCTCTTACTCTCTTACTCTCTTACTCTCTTACTCTCTTACTCTCTTACTCTCTTACTCTCTTACTCTCTTACTCTCTTACTCTCTTACTCTCTTACTCTCTTACTCTCTTACTCTCTTACTCTCTTACTCTCTTACTCTCTTACTCTCTTACTTTCTTACCCTCTTACTGTCTTACTCTCTTACTATCTTACTCTCTTACTCTCTTACTCTCTTACTCTCTTACTCTCTTACTCTCTTACTCTCTTACTCTCTTACTCTCTTACTCTCTTACTCTCTTACTCTCTTACTCTCTTACTCTCTTACTCTCTTTCTATCTTTCTATCTTACTCTCTTACTGTCTTACTATCTTGCTCTCTTACTGTCTTTCTGTCTTACTGTCTTATTGTCTTACTGTCTTACTGTCTTACTGTCTTACTGTCTTACTGTCTTACTGTCTTACTGTCTTACTGCCTTACTGTCTTACTGTCTTACTGTCTTACTGTCTTATTGTCTTACTGTCTTACTGTCTTACTGTCTTATACTGTCTTATACTGTCTTACCGTCTTATTGTCTTACTGTTTTACTGTCTTAGTGTCTTACTGTCTTCCTCTCTTGCTCTCTGTCGTACTGTCTTAATCTCTTGCTCTCTGTCGTACTGTCTTACTGTTTTACTGACTGTCTTACTGTCTTACAGTCTTACTCTCTCACTCTCTTACTGTATCTCTTACTCTCTTACTATCTTTCTCTCTTACTCTCTTACTCTCTTACTCTCTTACTCTCTTACTCTCTTACTCTCTTACTCTCTTACTCTCTTACTCTCTTACTCTCTTACTCTCTTACTCTCTTACTCTCTTACTCTCTTACTCTCTTACTCTCTTACTCTCTTACTCTCTTACTCTCTTACTCTCTTACTCTCTTACTCTCTTACTCTCTTACTCTCTTACTCTCTTACTCTCTTACTCTCTTACTCTCTTACTCTCTTACTCTCTTACTCTCTTACTCTCTTACTCTCTTACTCTCTTACTCTCTTACTCTCTTACTCTCTTACTCTCTTACTCTCTTACTCTCTTACTCTCTTACTCTCTTACTCTCTTACTATCTTACTCTCTTACTCTCTTACTATCTTACTCGCTTACTCTCTTACTCTCTTTCTATCTTACTCGCTTACTCTCTTACTCTCTTTCTATCTTACTCTCTTACTGTCTTACTATCTTGCTCTCTTACTGTCTTACTGTCTTACTGTCTTACTGTCTTACTGTCTTACTGTCTTACTGTCTTAATGTCTTAATGTCTTAATGTCTTACTGTCTTACTGTCTTACTGTCTTACTGTCTTACTGTCTTACTGTCTTACTGTCTTACTGTCTTACTCTCTTACTCTCTTACTCTCTTACTCTCTTACTCTCTTACTCTCTCTTACTCTCTCTTACTCTCTTACTCTCTTACTCTCTTACTCTCTTACTCTCTTACTCTCTTACTCTCTTACTCTCTTACTCTCTTACTCTCTTACTCTCTTACTCTCTTACTCTCTTACTCTCTTACTCTCTTACTCTCTTACTCTCTTACTCTCTTACTCTCTTACTCTCTTACTCTCTTACTCTCTTACTCTCTTACTCTCTTACTCTCTTACTCTCTTACTATCTTACTATCTTACTCGCTTACTCTCTTACTCTCTTACTCACTTACTCACTTACTCTCTTACTTTCTTACTTTCTTACTTTCTTACTTTCTTACTCTCTTACTGTCTTACTCTCTTACTCTCTTTCTATCTTACTCTCTTACTGTCTTACTATCTTGCTCTCTTACTGTCTTACTGTCTTACTGTCTTACTGTCTTACTGTCTTACTGTCTTACTGTCTTACTGTCTTACTGTCTTACTGTCTTACTGTCTTACTGTCTTACTGTCTTACTGTCTTACTGTCTTACTGTCTTACTGTCTTACTGTCTTACTGTCTTACTGTCTTACTGTCTTACTGTCTTACTGTCTTACTGTCTTACTGTCTTACTGTCTTACTGTCTTACTGTCTTACTGTCTTACTGTCTTACTGTCTTACTGTCTTACTGTCTTACTGTCTTACTGTCTTACTGTCTTACTGTCTTACTGTCTTACTGTCTTACTGTCTTACTGTCTTACTGTCTTACTGTCTTACTGTCTTACTGTCTTACTGTCTTACTGTCTTACTGTCTTACTGTCTTACTGTCTTACTGTCTTACTGTCTTACTGTCTTACTGTCTTACTGTCTTACTGTCTTACTGTCTTACTGTCTTACTGTCTTACTGTCTTACTGTCTTACTGTCTTACTGTCTTACTGTCTTACTGTCTTACTGTCTTACTGTCTTACTGTCTTACTGTCTTACTGTCTTACTGTCTTACTGTCTTACTGTCTTACTGTCTTACTGTCTTACTGTCTTACTGTCTTACTGTCTTACTGTCTTACTGTCTTACTGTCTTACTGTCTTACTGTCTTACTGTCTTACTGTCTTACTGTCTTACTGTCTTACTGTCTTACTGTCTTACTGTCTTACTGTCTTACTGTCTTACTGTCTTACTGTCTTACTGTCTTACTGTCTTACTGTCTTACTGTCTTACTGTCTTACTGTCTTACTGTCTTACTGTCTTACTGTCTTACTGTCTTACTGTCTTACTGTCTTACTGTCTTACTGTCTTACTGTCTTACTGTCTTACTGTCTTACTGTCTTACTGTCTTACTGTCTTACTGTCTTACTGTCTTACTGTCTTACTGTCTTACTGTCTTACTGTCTTACTGTCTTACTGTCTTACTGTCTTACTGTCTTACTGTCTTACTGTCTTACTGTCTTACTGTCTTACTGTCTTACTGTCTTACTGTCTTACTGTCTTACTGTCTTACTGTCTTACTGTCTTACTGTCTTACTGTCTTACTGTCTTACTGTCTTACTGTCTTACTGTCTTACTGTCTTACTGTCTTACTGTCTTACTGTCTTACTGTCTTACTGTCTTACTGTCTTACTGTCTTACTGTCTTACTGTCTTACTGTCTTACTGTCTTACTGTCTTACTGTCTTACTGTCTTACTGTCTTACTGTCTTACTGTCTTACTGTCTTACTGTCTTACTGTCTTACTGTCTTACTGTCTTACTGTCTTACTGTCTTACTGTCTTACTGTCTTACTGTCTTACTGTCTTACTGTCTTACTGTCTTACTGTCTTACTGTCTTACTGTCTTACTGTCTTACTGTCTTACTGTCTTACTGTCTTACTGTCTTACTGTCTTACTGTCTTACTGTCTTACTGTCTTACTGTCTTACTGTCTTACTGTCTTACTGTCTTACTGTCTTACTGTCTTACTGTCTTACTGTCTTACTGTCTTACTGTCTTACTGTCTTACTGTCTTACTGTCTTACTGTCTTACTGTCTTACTGTCTTACTGTCTTACTGTCTTACTGTCTTACTGTCTTACTGTCTTATTGTCTTACTGTCTTACTGTCTTATTGTCTTACTGTCTTATTGTCTTACTGTCTTATACTGTCTTACTGTCTTACTGTCTTACTGTCTTACTGTCTTACTGTCTTACTGTCTTACTGTCTTACTGTCTTACTGTCTTACTGTCTTACTGTCTTACTGTTTTACTGTCTTACTGTCTTCCTCTCTTGCTCTCTGTCGTACTGTCTTAATCTCTTGTTCTCTGTCGTACTGTCTTACTGTCTGTCTTACTGTTTTACTGTCTGTCTTACTGTCTTACTGTCTGTCTTACTGTTTTACTGTCTGTCTTACTGTATATCTTACTCTCTTACTATCTTTCTCTCTTACTCTCTTACTCTCTTACTCTCTTACTCTCTTACTCTCTTACTCTCTTACTCTCTTACTCTCTTACTCTCTTACTCTCTTACTCTCTTACTCTCTTACTCTCTTACTCTCTTACTCTCTTACTCTCTTACTCTCTTACTCTCTTACTCTCTTACTCTCTTACTCTCTTACTCTCTTACTCTCTTACTCTCTTACTCTCTTACTCTCTTACTCTCTTACTCTCTTACTCTCTTACTCTCTTACTCTCTTACTCTCTTACTCTCTTACTATCTTACTCGCTTACTCTCTTACTCACTTACTCTCTTACTTTCTTACTTTCTTACTCTCTTACTGTCTTACTCTCTTACTCTCTTACTCTCTTACTCTCTTACTCTCTTACTCTCTTTCTATCTTACTCTCTTACTGTCTTACTATCTTGCTCTCTTACTGTCTTACTGTATTACTGTCTTAATGTCTTAATGTCTTACTGTCTTACTGTCTTACTGTCTTACTCTCTTACTGTCTTACTCTCTTACTCTCTTACTCTCTCTTGCTATCTTACTCTCTTACTCTCTCTTGCTATCTTACTCTCTTACTCTCTTACTCTTACTCTCTTACTCTCTTACTCTCTTACTCTCTTACTCTCTTACTCTCTTACTCTCTTACTCTCTTACTCTCTTACTCTCTTACTCTCTTACTCTCTTACTCTCTTACTCTCTTACTCTCTTACTCTCTTACTTTCTTACCCTCTTACTCTCTTACTCTCTTACTCTCTTACTGTCTTACTCTCTTACTCTCTTACTGTCTTACTATCTTACTGTCTTACTGTCTTACTGTCTTACTGTCTTACTGTCTTACTGTCTTACTGTCTTACTGTCTTACTGTCTTACTGTCTTACTGTCTTACTGTCTTACTGTCTTACTGTCTTACTGTCTTACTGTCTTACTGTCTTACTGTCTTACTGTCTTACTGTCTTACTGTCTTACTGTCTTACTGTCTTACTGTCTTACTGTCTTACTGTCTTACTGTCTTACTGTCTTACTGTCTTACTGTCTTACTGTCTTACTGTCTTACTGTCTTACTGTCTTACTGTCTTACTGTCTTACTGTCTTACTGTCTTACTGTCTTACTGTCTTACTGTCTTACTGTCTTACTGTCTTACTGTCTTACTGTCTTACTGTCTTACTGTCTTACTGTCTTACTGTCTTACTGTCTTACTGTCTTACTGTCTTACTGTCTTACTGTCTTACTGTCTTACTGTCTTACTGTCTTACTGTCTTACTGTCTTACTGTCTTACTGTCTTACTGTCTTACTGTCTTACTGTCTTACTGTCTTACTGTCTTACTGTCTTACTGTCTTACTGTCTTACTCTCTTACTCTCTTACTCTCTCTTGCTATCTTACTCTCTCTTGCTATCTTACTCTCTCTTACTCTCTTACTCTCTTACTCTCTTACTCTCTTACTCTCTTACTCTCTTACTCTCTTACTCTCTTACTCTCTTACTCTCTTACTCTCTTACTCTCTTACTCTCTTACTCTCTTACTCTCTTACTCTCTTACTCTCTTACTCTCTTACTCTCTTACTCTCTTACTCTCTTACTCTCTTACTCTCTTACTCTCTTACTCTCTTACTCTCTTACTCTCTTACTCTCTTACTCTCTTACTCTCTTACTCTCTTACTCTCTTACTCTCTTACTCTCTTACTCTCTTACTCTCTTACTCTCTTACTCTCTTACTCTCTTACTCTCTTACTCTCTTACTCTCTTACTCTCTTACTCTCTTACTTTCTTACCCTCTTACTCTCTTACTCTCTTACTCTCTTACTCTCTTACTCTCTTACTCTCTTACTCTCTTACTCTCTTACTGTCTTACTCTCTTACTCTCTTACTATCTTACTGTCTTACTGTCTTACTGTCTTACTGTCTTACTGTCTTACTGTCTTACTGTCTTACTGTCTTACTGTCTTACTGTCTTACTGTCTTACTGTCTTACTGTCTTACTGTCTTACTGTCTTACTGTCTTACTGTCTTACTGTCTTACTGTCTTACTGTCTTACTGTCTTACTGTCTTACTGTCTTACTGTCTTACTGTCTTACTGTCTTACTGTCTTAATGTCTTAATGTCTTACTGTCTTACTGTGTTAATGTCTTAATGTCTTACTGTCTTATTGTCTTACTCTCTTACTGTCTTACTGTCTTACTCTCTTACTCTCTCTTGCTATCTTACTCTCTTACTCTCTCTTGCTATCTTACTCTCTTACTCTCTTACTCTCTTACTCTCTTACTCTCTTACTCTCTTACTCTCTTACTCTCTTACTCTCTTACTCTCTTACTCTCTTACTCTCTTACTCTCTTACTCTCTTACTCTCTTACTCTCTTACTCTCTTACTCTCTTACTCTCTTACTCTCTTACTCTCTTACTCTCTTACTCTCTTACTCTCTTACTCTCTTACTCTCTTACTCTCTTACTCTCTTACTCTCTTACTCTCTTACTCTCTTACTCTCTTACTCTCTTACTCTCTTACTCTCTTACTCTCTTACTCTCTTACTCTCTTACTCTCTTACTATCTTACTCGCTTACTCGCTTACTCTCTTACTCTCTTACTCTCTTACTCTCTTACTCTCTTACTCTCTTACTCTCTTACTTTCTTACCCTCTTACTGTCTTACTCTCTTACTATCTTACTCTCTTACTCTCTTACTCTCTTACTCTCTTACTCTCTTACTCTCTTACTCTCTTACTCTCTTTCTATCTTTCTATCTTTCTATCTTTCTATCTTACTCTCTTACTCTCTTACTCTCTTACTCTCTTACTCTCTTACTCTCTTACTCTCTTACTCTCTTACTCTCTTACTCTCTTACTCTCTTACTCTCTTACTCTCTTACTCTCTTACTCTCTTACTCTCTTACTCTCTTACTCTCTTACTCTCTTACTCTCTTACTCTCTTACTCTCTTACTCTCTTACTCTCTTACTCTCTTACTCTCTTACTCTCTTACTCTCTTACTCTCTTACTCTCTTACTCTCTTACTCTCTTACTCTCTTACTCTCTTACTCTCTTACTCTCTTACTCTCTTACTCTCTTACTCTCTTACTCTCTTACTCTCTTACTCTCTTACTCTCTTACTCTCTTACTCTCTTACTCTCTTACTCTCTTACTCTCTTACTCTCTTACTCTCTTACTCTCTTACTCTCTTACTCTCTTACTCTTTTACTCTCTTACTCTCTTACTCTCTTACTCTCTTACTCTCTTACTCTCTTACTATCTTACTCGCTTACTCTCTTACTCTCTTACTCTCTTTCTATCTTACTCTCTTACTGTCTTACTATCTTGCTCTCTTACTGTCTTACTGTCTTACTGTCTTACTCTCTTACTGTCTTACTGTCTTACTGTCTTACTGTCTTACTGTCTTACTGTCTTACTGTCTTACTGTCTTACTCTCTTACTCTCTTACTCTCTTACTCTCTTACTCTCTTACTCTCTTACTATCTTACTCGCTTACTCTCTTACTCTCTTACTCTCTTACTGTCTTACTCTCTTTCTATCTTACTCTCTTACTGTCTTACTATCTTGCTCTCTTACTGTCTTACTGTCTTACTGTCTTACTCTCTTACTGTCTTACTGTCTTACTGTCTTACTGTCTTACTCTCTTACTCTCTTACTCTCTTACTCTCTTACTCTCTTACTCTCTTACTCTCTTACTCTCTTACTCTCTTACTCTCTCTTGCTATCTTACTCTCTTACTCTCTCTTGCTATCTTGCTATCTTACTCTCTTACTCTCTTACTCTCTTACTCTCTTACTCTCTTACTCTCTTACTCTCTTACTCTCTTACTCTCTTACTCTCTTTCTATCTTTCTATCTTACTCTCTTACTGTCTTACTATCTTGCTCTCTTACTGTCTTTCTGTCTTACTGTCTTATTGTCTTACTGTCTTACTGTCTTACTGTCTTACTGTCTTACTGTCTTACTGTCTTACTGTCTTACTGTCTTACTGTCTTACTGTCTTACTGTCTTACTGTCTTACTGTCTTACTGTCTTACTGTCTTACTGTCTTACTGTCTTACTGTCTTACTGTCTTACTGTCTTACTGTCTTACTGTCTTACTGTCTTACTGTCTTACTGCCTTACTGTCTTACTGTCTTACTGTCTTATTGTCTTACTGTCTTACTGTCTTATACTGTCTTATACTGTCTTACCGTCTTATTGTCTTACTGTTTTACTGTCTTAGTGTCTTACTGTCTTCCTCTCTTGCTCTCTGTCGTACTGTCTTAATCTCTTGCTCTCTGTCGTACTGTCTTACTGTTTTACTGACTGTCTTACTGTCTTACAGTCTTACTCTCTCACTCTCTTACTGTATCTCTTACTCTCTTACTATCTTTCTCTCTTACTCTCTTACTCTCTTACTCTCTTACTCTCTTACTCTCTTACTCTCTTACTCTCTTACTCTCTTACTCTCTTACTCTCTTACTCTCTTACTCTCTTACTCTCTTACTCTCTTACTCTCTTACTCTCTTACTCTCTTACTCTCTTACTCTCTTACTCTCTTACTCTCTTACTCTCTTACTCTCTTACTCTCTTACTCTCTTACTCTCTTACTCTCTTACTCTCTTACTCTCTTACTCTCTTACTCTCTTACTCTCTTACTCTCTTACTCTCTTACTCTCTTACTCTCTTACTCTCTTACTCTCTTACTCTCTTACTCTCTTACTCTCTTACTCTCTTACTCTCTTACTCTCTTACTCTCTTACTATCTTACTATCTTACTCGCTTACTCTCTTACTCACTTACTCTCTTACTTTCTTACTTTCTTACTTTCTTACTTTCTTACTTTCTTACTTTCTTACTTTCTTACTTTCTTACTCTCTTACTGTCTTACTCTCTTACTCTCTTACTCTCTTTCTATCTTACTCTCTTACTGTCTTACTGTCTTACTCTCTTACTCTCTTACTCTCTTACTCTCTTACTCTCTTACTCTCTTACTCTCTTACTCTCTTACTCTCTTACTCTCTCTTGCTATCTTACTCTCTTACTCTCTCTTGCTATCTTGCTATCTTACTCTCTTACTCTCTTACTCTCTTACTCTCTTACTCTCTTACTCTCTTACTCTCTTACTCTCTTACTCTCTTACTCTCTTACTCTCTTACTCTCTTACTCTCTTTCTATCTTTCTATCTTACTCTCTTACTGTCTTACTATCTTGCTCTCTTACTGTCTTTCTGTCTTACTGTCTTATTGTCTTACTGTCTTACTGTCTTACTGTCTTACTGTCTTACTGTCTTACTGTCTTACTGTCTTACTGTCTTACTGTCTTACTGTCTTACTGTCTTACTGTCTTACTGTCTTACTGTCTTACTGTCTTACTGTCTTACTGTCTTACTGTCTTACTGTCTTACTGTCTTACTGTCTTACTGTCTTACTGTCTTACTGTCTTACTGTCTTACTGTCTTACTGCCTTACTGTCTTACTGTCTTACTGTCTTATTGTCTTACTGTCTTACTGTCTTATACTGTCTTATACTGTCTTACCGTCTTATTGTCTTACTGTTTTACTGTCTTAGTGTCTTACTGTCTTCCTCTCTTGCTCTCTGTCGTACTGTCTTAATCTCTTGCTCTCTGTCGTACTGTCTTACTGTTTTACTGACTGTCTTACTGTCTTACAGTCTTACTCTCTCACTCTCTTACTGTATCTCTTACTCTCTTACTATCTTTCTCTCTTACTCTCTTACTCTCTTACTCTCTTACTCTCTTACTCTCTTACTCTCTTACTCTCTTACTCTCTTACTCTCTTACTCTCTTACTCTCTTACTCTCTTACTCTCTTACTCTCTTACTCTCTTACTCTCTTACTCTCTTACTCTCTTACTCTCTTACTCTCTTACTCTCTTACTCTCTTACTCTCTTACTCTCTTACTCTCTTACTCTCTTACTCTCTTACTCTCTTACTCTCTTACTCTCTTACTCTCTTACTCTCTTACTCTCTTACTCTCTTACTCTCTTACTCTCTTACTCTCTTACTCTCTTACTCTCTTACTCTCTTACTCTCTTACTCTCTTACTATCTTACTCGCTTACTCTCTTTCTATCTTTCTATCTTACTCGCTTACTCTCTTACTCTCTTACTCTCTTTCTATCTTACTCTCTTACTGTCTTACTATCTTGCTCTCTTACTGTCTTACTGTCTTACTGTCTTACTGTCTTACTGTCTTACTGTCTTACTGTCTTACTGTCTTACTGTCTTACTGTCTTACTGTCTTAATGTCTTAATGTCTTAATGTCTTAATGTCTTACTGTCTTACTGTCTTACTGTCTTACTGTCTTACTCTCTTACTGTCTTACTGTCTTACTGTCTTACTGTCTTACTGTCTTACTGTCTTACTGTCTTACTGTCTTACTCTCTTACTCTCTTACTCTCTTACTCTCTTACTCTCTTACTCTCTTACTCTCTTACTCTCTTACTCTCTCTTGCTATCTTACTCTCTCTTACTCTCTTACTCTCTTACTCTCTTACTCTCTTACTCTCTTACTCTCTTACTCTCTTACTCTCTTACTCTCTTACTCTCTTACTCTCTTACTCTCTTACTCTCTTACTCTCTTACTCTCTTACTCTCTTACTCTCTTACTCTCTTACTCTCTTACTCTCTTACTCTCTTACTCTCTTACTCTCTTACTCTCTTACTCTCTTACTCTCTTACTATCTTACTCTCTTACTCTCTTACTCTCTTACTCTCTTACTCTCTTACTCTCTTACTCTCTTACTCTCTTACTCTCTTACTCTCTTACTCTCTTACTCTCTTACTCTCTTACTCTCTTACTCTCTTACTCTCTTACTCTCTTACTCTCTTACTCTCTTACTCTCTTACTCTCTTACTCTCTTACTCTCTTACTCTCTTACTCTCTTACTCTCTTACTCTCTTACTCTCTTACTCTCTTACTATCTTACTATCTTACTCGCTTACTCTCTTACTCACTTACTCTCTTACTTTCTTACTTTCTTACTTTCTTACTTTCTTACTTTCTTACTTTCTTACTTTCTTACTCTCTTACTGTCTTACTCTCTTACTCTCTTACTCTCTTTCTATCTTACTCTCTTACTGTCTTACTATCTTGCTCTCTTACTGTCTTACTGTCTTACTGTCTTACTGTCTTACTGTCTTACTGTCTTACTGTCTTACTGTCTTACTGTCTTACTGTCTTACTGTCTTACTGTCTTACTGTCTTACTGTCTTACTGTCTTACTGTCTTACTGTCTTACTGTCTTACTGTCTTACTGTCTTACTGTCTTACTGTCTTACTGTCTTACTGTCTTACTGTCTTACTGTCTTACTGTCTTACTGTCTTACTGTCTTACTGTCTTACTGTCTTACTGTCTTACTGTCTTACTGTCTTACTGTCTTACTGTCTTACTGTCTTACTGTCTTACTGTCTTACTGTCTTACTGTCTTACTGTCTTACTGTCTTACTGTCTTACTGTCTTACTGTCTTACTGTCTTACTGTCTTACTGTCTTACTGTCTTACTGTCTTACTGTCTTACTGTCTTACTGTCTTACTGTCTTACTGTCTTACTGTCTTACTGTCTTACTGTCTTACTGTCTTACTGTCTTACTGTCTTACTGTCTTACTGTCTTACTGTCTTACTGTCTTACTGTCTTACTGTCTTACTGTCTTACTGTCTTACTGTCTTACTGTCTTACTGTCTTACTGTCTTACTGTCTTACTGTCTTACTGTCTTACTGTCTTACTGTCTTACTGTCTTACTGTCTTACTGTCTTACTGTCTTACTGTCTTACTGTCTTACTGTCTTACTGTCTTACTGTCTTACTGTCTTACTGTCTTACTGTCTTACTGTCTTACTGTCTTACTGTCTTACTGTCTTACTGTCTTACTGTCTTACTGTCTTACTGTCTTACTGTCTTACTGTCTTACTGTCTTACTGTCTTACTGTCTTACTGTCTTACTGTCTTACTGTCTTACTGTCTTACTGTCTTACTGTCTTACTGTCTTACTGTCTTACTGTCTTACTGTCTTACTGTCTTACTGTCTTACTGTCTTACTGTCTTACTGTCTTACTGTCTTACTGTCTTACTGTCTTACTGTCTTACTGTCTTACTGTCTTACTGTCTTACTGTCTTACTGTCTTACTGTCTTACTGTCTTACTGTCTTACTGTCTTACTGTCTTACTGTCTTACTGTCTTACTGTCTTACTGTCTTACTGTCTTACTGTCTTACTGTCTTACTGTCTTACTGTCTTACTGTCTTACTGTCTTACTGTCTTACTGTCTTACTGTCTTACTGTCTTACTGTCTTACTGTCTTACTGTCTTACTGTCTTACTGTCTTACTGTCTTACTGTCTTACTGTCTTACTGTCTTACTGTCTTACTGTCTTACTGTCTTACTGTCTTACTGTCTTACTGTCTTACTGTCTTACTGTCTTACTGTCTTACTGTCTTACTGTCTTACTGTCTTACTGTCTTACTGTCTTACTGTCTTACTGTCTTACTGTCTTACTGTCTTACTGTCTTACTGTCTTACTGTCTTACTGTCTTACTGTCTTACTGTCTTACTGTCTTACTGTCTTACTGTCTTACTGTCTTACTGTCTTACTGTCTTACTGTCTTACTGTCTTACTGTCTTACTGTCTTACTGTCTTACTGTCTTACTGTCTTACTGTCTTACTGTCTTACTGTCTTACTGTCTTACTGTCTTACTGTCTTACTGTCTTACTGTCTTACTGTCTTACTGTCTTACTGTCTTACTGTCTTACTGTCTTACTGTCTTACTGTCTTACTGTCTTACTGTCTTACTGTCTTACTGTATTACTGTCTTACTGTCTTACTGTCTTACTGTCTTACTGTCTTACTGTCTTACTGTCTTACTGTCTTACTGTCTTACTGTCTTACTGTCTTACTGTCTTACTGTCTTATTGTCTTACTGTCTTACTGTCTTACTGTCTTACTGTCTTACTGTCTTACTGTCTTACTGTCTTACTGTCTTACTGTCTTACTGTCTTACTGTCTTACTGTCTTACTGTCTTACTGTCTTACTGTCTTACTGTCTTACTGTCTTACTGTCTTACTGTCTTACTGTCTTACTGTCTTACTGTCTTACTGTCTTACTGTCTTACTGTCTTACTGTCTTACTGTCTTACTGTCTTACTGTCTTACTGTCTTACTGTCTTACTGTCTTACTGTCTTACTGTCTTACTGTCTTACTGTCTTACTGTCTTACTGTCTTACTGTCTTACTGTCTTACTGTCTTACTGTCTTACTGTCTTACTGTCTTACTGTCTTACTGTCTTACTGTCTTACTGTCTTACTGTCTTACTGTCTTATTGTCTTACTGTCTTACTGTCTTACTGTCTTACTGTCTTACTGTCTTACTGTCTTATTGTCTTACTGTCTTACTGTCTTATTGTCTTACTGTCTTACTGTCTTACTGTCTTACTGTCTTACTGTCTTACTGTCTTACTGTCTTACTGTCTTACTGTCTTACTGTCTTACTGTCTTACTGTTTTACTGTTTTACTGTCTTACTGTCTTCCTCTCTTGCTCTCTGTCGTACTGTCTTAATCTCTTGTTCTCTGTCGTACTGTCTTACTGTTTTACTGTCTGTCTTACAGTCTTACTCTCTCACTCTCTTACTGTATATCTTACTCTCTTACTATCTTTCTCTCTTACTCTCTTACTCTCTTACTCTCTTACTCTCTTACTCTCTTACTCTCTTACTCTCTTACTCTCTTACTCTCTTACTCTCTTACTCTCTTACTCTCTTACTCTCTTACTCTCTTACTCTCTTACTCTCTTACTCTCTTACTCTCTTACTCTCTTACTCTCTTACTCTCTTACTCTCTTACTCTCTTACTCTCTTACTCTCTTACTCTCTTACTCTCTTACTCTCTTACTCTCTTACTCTCTTACTCTCTTACTCTCTTACTCTCTTACTCTCTTACTCTCTTACTCTCTTACTCTCTTACTCTCTTACTCTCTTACTCTCTTACTCTCTTACTCTCTTACTATCTTACTCGCTTACTCTCTTACTCACTTACTCTCTTACTTTCTTACTTTCTTACTTTCTTACTTTCTTACTTTCTTACTTTCTTACTCTCTTACTGTCTTACTCTCTTACTCTCTTACTCTCTTTCTATCTTACTCTCTTACTGTCTTACTATCTTGCTCTCTTACTGTCTTACTGTCTTAATGTCTTAATGTCTTAATGTCTTAATGTCTTAATGTCTTACTGTCTTACTGTCTTACTGTCTTACTCTCTTACTCTCTTACTCTCTTACTCTCTTACTCTCTTACTCTCTTACTCTCTTACTCTCTTACTCTCTTACTCTCTTACTCTCTTACTCTCTTACTCTCTTACTCTCTTACTCTCTTACTCTCTTACTCTCTTACTCTCTTACTCTCTTACTCTCTTACTCTCTTACTCTCTTACTCTCTTACTCTCTTACTCTCTTACTCTCTTACTCTCTTACTCTCTTACTCTCTTACTCTCTTACTCTCTTACTCTCTTACTCTCTTACTCTCTTACTCTCTTACTCTCTTACTCTCTTACTCTCTTACTCTCTTACTCTCTTACTCTCTTACTCTCTTACTCTCTTACTCTCTTACTCTCTTACTCTCTTACTATCTTAATCTCTTACTCTCTTACTCTCTTACTCTCTTACTCTCTTACTCTCTTACTCTCTTACTCTCTTACTCTCTTACTCTCTTACTCTCTTACTCTCTTTCTATCTTACTCTCTTACTGTCTTACTATCTTGCTCTCTTACTGTCTTACTGTCTTACTGTCTTACTGTCTTACTGTCTTACTGTCTTACTGTCTTACTGTCTTACTGTCTTACTGTCTTACTGTCTTACTGTCTTACTGTCTTACTGTCTTACTGTCTTACTGTCTTACTGTCTTACTGTCTTACTGTCTTACTGTCTTACTGTCTTACTGTCTTACTGTCTTACTGTCTTACTGTCTTACTGTCTTACTGTCTTACTGTCTTACTGTCTTACTGTCTTTCTGTCTTACTGTCTTACTGTCTTACTGTCTTACTGTCTTACTGTCTTACTGTCTTACTGTCTTACTGTCTTACTGTATTACTGTATTACTGTCTTACTGTCTTACTGTCTTACTGTCTTACTGTCTTATTGTCTTACTGTCTTACTGTCTTACTGTCTTACTGTCTTATACTGTCTTATACTGTCTTACTGTCTTATACTGTCTTACTGTCTTACTGTCTTACTGTCTTACTGTCTTACTGTCTTACTGTCTTACTGTCTTACTGTCTTACTGTCTTACTGTCTTACTGTCTTACTGTTTTACTGTTTTACTGTCTTACTGTCTTACTGTCTTCCTCTCTTGCTCTCTGTCGTACTGTCATAATCTCTTGTTCTCTGTCGTACTGTCTGTCTTACTGTTTTACTGTCTGTCTTACTGTCTTACAGTCTTACTCTCTCACTCTCTTACTGTATCTCTTACTCTCTTACTATCTTTCTCTCTTACTCTCTTACTCTCTTACTCTCTTATTCTCTTACTTACTGTCTTACTGTATTACTCTCTTACTCTCTTACTGTCTTACTGTCTTACTGTCTTACTCTCTCTTGCTATCTTACTCTCTTACTCTCTTACTCTCTTGCTATCTTACTCTCTTACTCTCTTACTCTCTTACTCTCTTACTCTCTTACTCTCTTACTCTCTTACTCTCTTACTCTCTTACTCTCTTACTCTCTTACTCTCTTACTCTCTTACTCTCTTACTCTCTTACTCTCTTACTCTCTTACTCTCTTACTCTCTTACTCTCTTACTCTCTTACTCTCTTACTCTCTTACTCTCTTACTCTCTTACTCTCTTACTCTCTTACTCTCTTACTCTCTTACTCTCTTACTCTCTTACTCTCTTACTCTCTTACTCTCTTACTCTCTTACTCTCTTACTCTCTTACTCTCTTACTCTCTTACTCTCTTACTCTCTTACTCTCTTACTCTCTTACTCTCTTACTCTCTTACTCTCTTACTCTCTTACTCTCTTACTCTCTTACTCTCTTACTCTCTTACTCTCTTACTCTCTTACTCTCTTACTCTCTTACTCTCTTACTCTCTTACTCTCTTACTCTCTTACTCTCTTACTCTCTTACTCTCTTACTCTCTTACTCTCTTACTCTCTTACTCTCTTACTCTCTTACTCTCTTACTCTCTTACTCTCTTACTCTCTTACTCTCTTACTCTCTTACTCTCTTACTCTCTTACTCTCTTACTCTCTTACTCTCTTACTCTCTTACTCTCTTACTCTCTTACTCTCTTACTCTCTTACTCTCTTACTCTCTTACTCTCTTACTCTCTTACTCTCTTACTCTCTTACTCTCTTACTCTCTTACTCTCTTACTCTCTTACTCTCTTACTCTCTTACTCTCTTACTCTCTTACTCTCTTACTCTCTTACTCTCTTACTCTCTTACTCTCTTACTCTCTTACTCTCTTACTCTCTTACTCTCTTACTCTCTTACTGTCTTACTGTCTTACTGTCTTACTGTCTTACTGTCTTACTGTCTTACTGTCTTACTGTCTTACTGTCTTACTGTCTTACTGTCTTACTGTCTTACTGTCTTACTGTCTTACTGTCTTACTGTCTTACTGTCTTACTGTCTTACTGTCTTACTGTCTTACTGTCTTACTGTCTTACTGTCTTACTGTCTTACTGTCTTACTGTCTTACTGTCTTACTGTCTTACTGTCTTACTGTCTTACTGTCTTACTGTCTTACTGTCTTACTGTCTTACTGTCTTACTGTCTTACTGTCTTACTGTCTTACTGTCTTACTGTCTTACTGTCTTACTGTCTTACTGTCTTACTGTCTTACTGTCTTACTGTCTTACTGTCTTACTGTCTTACTGTCTTACTGTCTTACTGTCTTACTGTCTTACTGTCTTACTGTCTTACTGTCTTACTGTCTTACTGTCTTACTGTCTTACTGTCTTACTGTCTTACTGTCTTACTGTCTTACTGTCTTACTGTCTTACTGTCTTACTGTCTTACTGTCTTACTGTCTTACTGTCTTACTGTCTTACTGTCTTACTGTCTTACTGTCTTACTGTCTTACTGTCTTACTGTCTTACTGTCTTACTGTCTTACTGTCTTACTGTCTTACTGTCTTACTGTCTTACTGTCTTACTGTCTTACTGTCTTACTGTCTTACTGTCTTACTGTCTTACTGTCTTACTGTCTTACTGTCTTACTGTCTTACTGTCTTACTGTCTTACTGTCTTACTGTCTTACTGTCTTACTGTCTTACTGTCTTACTGTCTTACTGTCTTACTGTCTTACTGTCTTACTGTCTTACTGTCTTACTGTCTTACTGTCTTACTGTCTTACTGTCTTACTGTCTTACTGTCTTACTGTCTTACTGTCTTACTGTCTTACTGTCTTACTGTCTTACTGTCTTACTGTCTTACTGTCTTACTGTCTTACTGTCTTACTGTCTTACTGTCTTACTGTCTTACTGTCTTACTGTCTTACTGTCTTACTGTCTTACTGTCTTACTGTCTTACTGTCTTACTGTCTTACTGTCTTACTGTCTTACTGTCTTACTGTCTTACTGTCTTACTGTCTTACTGTCTTACTGTCTTACTGTCTTACTGTCTTACTGTCTTACTGTCTTACTGTCTTACTGTCTTACTGTCTTACTGTCTTACTGTCTTACTGTCTTACTGTCTTACTGTCTTACTGTCTTACTGTCTTACTGTCTTACTGTCTTACTGTCTTACTGTCTTACTGTCTTACTGTCTTACTGTCTTACTGTCTTACTGTCTTACTGTCTTACTGTCTTACTGTCTTACTGTCTTACTGTCTTACTGTCTTACTGTCTTAATGTCTTAATGTCTTAATGTCTTAATGTCTTACTGTCTTACTGTCTTAATGTCTTAATGTCTTAATGTCTTACTGTCTTACTGTCTTACTGTCTTACTGTCTTACTGTCTTACTGTCTTACTGTCTTACTGTCTTACTGTCTTACTGTCTTACTGTCTTACTGTCTTACTGTCTTACTGTCTTACTGTCTTAATGTCTTACTGTCTTACTGTCTTACTGTCTTACTGTCTTACTCTCTTACTCTCTTACTCTCTTACTCTCTTACTCTCTTTCTCTTACTCTCTTTCTCTTACTCTCTTACTCTCTTACTCTCTTACTCTCTTACTCTCTTACTCTCTTACTCTCTTACTCTCAATGTGTGGTAGTGTGTATCATATCACATTGTTCGATGTTCCTCCGTATTATGGACCTGCTCGTGTAATATATGTTGTCGATTAGCAATATCCCGGTACAGGTCAAATTGATGTGTATACTGGATCAGCACGACTATGTTGTCGATCACCATCATATCACGGTTATGTTCTGTTTGTGAAAATGCTGGTTCTTGTTGACGATTACAACGCCAAGCTGTGTTATAAGACATATGCATATTAACCGAAGGTAATATATATTATAATATACCTCTTCGGCATGTCACAACTGTTGGATTATGTTCATTTGCATAACTTGGCGGTGTGCGGCACTCGTGTCCTTGGATTATTTTATTTTTTTCCACAGTACGTCGTTCCTTTTGAAATACTAAATTGAAACTGAATAACTTTCCAAAAAATACATCAGGTTAGGTAAATATGATGTGTAATTCAGGTGATTAGGGAATTTTGACCTAACCTTACACAGGTACTAATTAGTTTATTGCCGTACCTATTTACATAAGGTTTATTATAAAGGTATACATGGTGAATTATATTTTATGCTCGTTAATGTTATTTTTGGAAGTGGTGCATATATGGGAGCTACGATCACATGGTATAAATGTTGGTATATGAGACAAAAAAGATACGTGTATCTGCGTTTTGAAAGTTCATAATTTAATTTGAGGTACATGCTTACTATTAATCAACATAAGAAAACATGTGATACTTACATTGTAGGTATAAAATGTGTTCAGCAAATTTATGTAAAATGTTACGGATAGCAGTTTTGTAGAATATAACTCCTCAATACATAGTTTTTTATTGTCCTTATTTTAAAAAAATAGTAAAAACACCAATAAAACTGGTATTTAAGGGGTAAAAATGTTTTATTTTATTTTAAAGTACCCCAACAATTTAGTAAAAGAAATCACTAATATTTCTTTATTTTACATTCGATAGAAAATTTGGACATGTGTATTCATTAATTTTTTAAAAAATTAATTTTGTTGTATATTGTGTTATGATCGTCATAAAATTAGGTGACATGATTATGTTTATATGAAACTTACGTATGTTGAATTTGTTGGATACAATATTGTTTAATACATTAATACTCGTTAAAGGAATTTTCGGAAGTTGGCATTATATCGGAGCTATGCCCAATGTACCGATAGTAATAGAATTATTTGTGTTGAATTGTATGTGTATGCCAGCTTTTTTAATACATTAATAATCGCTAAAATAATTTACGGAGGTGGGCTTTATATCGGAGTTATGACTAATAGTCATATAAGTAGGTGACATGATGTGTGTATATATGAATATTATTTGGACTACTAATATTTGGGTACTAATATTTTGAAGAGAGTTATACTTGTTAAATTGATTTTCGGATTTTTAGGACTAATTATTTAAGGATCGGCATAAAATGTTTATACGTGACTTCTTATTGTATCAAACTTATTGGTGGCGAAATCTATGTCAATACATATGTAAATTATACATGTATTTGTATGGGGCTAGGTGAAATATGGACCAATTTCAGCCAATTTCAACATGTACCAAATTTTACCGAAATATCTTTAAAATTGCGACATGTAATTTGCGCACAAGGTTTACGTTACAAACTTATGCATAAACGCATTATACCCCACTACGGTGGTGTATGTTATAAAAATAAAATTGATCGATTTTCATACAATTCAATTTTTATATTCAAATTGTTCAATAATGTCAACATTAGTTCATGTTGCCATATTGAATAGTTTTTCTTTTCAATATTTCAAAATAAAAAAAACGTTATATTTAAAATTGTTCTTTTATTATTATTTTTGGTATTATTAATAAAAATCAAGTAATTTTGTTTAAAATTTTATTTTATGAATTTTTAAAATAATTGTTTTATTTTGGAAAAAAAATTTAATATTCTAATTTCTAATGTTCTAAAATAGCATATTTTTTGTAATTTATGTTTTCCTAAATTACAAAATTAAGCTAAAATAAAAATAATATAATATATATATATATAAAAATTTGATAATAGTTTTAAGATAAATCGCAAAATCAACACAAATATAAACACAAACATTAATTACAGAAAATACATATTCCAAAAAATAAGCTAAAACATTTGTTTAAGAAAATTCTGATATATAAATTACATATGATGATTAATCTGAATATGATTGTCATCATATGGTATAATATCATTTTTTCATCATTAGAATTTATCTCGTGAATATGGTCAACGATTTTTTAGAGTCTTAACGTATTAAGAATTTTGTTTTGTAAAATAAAACAATCTATAACTATATATTTATATTTGCATTTCATAAAACAAATTATCAATATCGATCAATTTTATTTTTGCTTACTTTTGTAATTTACGGACATATAAATTTTGAAATTTAAAACAAATACAATCAAAAAAACGAGAATGGCTGGGACGTTTTATGTATGCAACTATACTTGAACTAAATATATGATTTTAATTCATAATACATAAGATAATAAGAAATGTAAAATTCTTTAGCAATTTGAATATAAAATATATTTGTATGTTAATATTACTTCATATTGTATTCAATTTCTTAAAAGCAAAATTATAAAAATCGATCAATTATGTTTTTATGTTGATTACCTTTGTAATATTATTGTTTGATTTCAATGTTTTATTACAAATAATATAAGAAGTAAATTAAAATTTGTTTACTAATTAGTTGCATTATGGATATTATATTAAGAATTTCTCGAAATGTTTCTATTCTACATAAAGCTTTAAAATATACTTTTTTACCATTTGAATTATATTTCCAAAACGCTATAAAGTGCGTGTGTAATTGTTTGGTAAAAATTGCATTGGATTTTGGAGCATTTATCATATATGAAGATTAACATATACATTTGACTTCCAAAATTTAAACAGAATAATCAAAAAGACTAACAATAGTTAAATGATGTGTTTTCTTTAAAACTGCGGAAAAATAAAAAAAACATTGTTTGCATTTTATTATTGCAACTCAAAATACCGTGACATTTCCTATGTTTCTTCCTTTCTCATCAATTGAATGTTTTATTGATGATTTCCTACTATCTTTGTTACAATTTGTAACACACGTGATATTTTCGATATTTTTGAACATGATATTGTCGATGGATCTTAATATTCTGAACATATGCTGAGAAGTTTTTTAAACTTTAAACTGTTAATGCCCAACCATAACTGTCACAAGCAACTTTCAGTTTTTTTTAATGTATCCAGCATTTTGTTAAGAAGTTGCCCATTTTCGTTTATATCAATATTTTATATACAAAAATATACACTAACAAATCGATGCCAAAATTCTTATAATTGTCTGAAACGGATAAATAACTAACTCACATGTTTATACGACGCACATCAGAAAATATGATATTGTATATTTTTGGTTGCCCTGCTAATATTGGTTTATTGGTTTGTCATAAAATAACACTTTTTTGATTGCATCACAACAAGAATTTGTTTAAACTAATAAAATAACAAACCGTTTGAATTTTAAAAAACTATAACTCAATATAACTTTATATTGCAATTGAATAAATACATATTTAATCAATTTTAAAGCACTATGTATGTATACATATTTAGTCATTTCTTTGTTTATTTACAAAATTTTCTTTAATAATTCACAATTGTCCACATTTAATAAGGCGAACTTATTGAATTCGCTCGTATTAGCATTTATTCGCCACTGGTACCACCTGGTACAAATTCGCATTATGGTTACAAATGACATGATTCGTGTATATATGAATATTATTTGGACTACTAATATTTGGGTACTAACATTTTGAAGAGAGTTATACTTGTTAAATTGATTTTCGGATTTTTATATGGGAGGAAGGATTAATTATTTAAGGATCGGATGTTCATACGTGACTTCGTATTATTGTATCAAACTTATTGGTGGCGAAATGTATGTCGATACATATATAAATTATACAATTATGACATATTAAGTCCAATTTCGGGAGGTTATGTGTATGGGGCTAGGTGAAATATGGACCAATTTCAGCCAATTTCAACATGTACCAAATTTTACCGAAATATCTTCAAAATTGCAACATGTACTTTGCGCACAAGGTTTACGTTACAAACTTATGCATAAACGCATTATACCCCACTATGGTGGTGTAGGTTATAAAAATAAAATTGTTCAATAATGTCAACATGTTGCCATATTGAATAGTTTTTCTTTTCAATATTTCAAAATAAAAAACGTTATATTTACAATTGCTATGTTCTTATTATTTTTGGTATTATTAATAATAAATCAAGTAATTTTTTTTAAAATTTTATTTTTGATTATGAATTTTTAAAATAATTGTTTTATTTTGGAAAACAAATTGAATAGTATAATATTATAATGTCTAATGTTCTAAAATTGCATATTTTTGTTTAATTTATGTTTTCCTAAATTACAAAATTAAGCTAAAATAAAAATAAAATTGATTGCGTTTGATAATAGTTTTAAGATATTACATACAATATGTGCCAAGTCAACATATAAATTGTTGTCTATTTAAATTGATCAATATTTAATAAAGACAATTATATGTTTTTAAATAGTTCCATAAATTGTAAATTGTATATCGGAAAAATGATTGCTATATTTTGGAAAAAATATACGTTTTATGTCAAGAGTATATTATAGATAGTAACATACTTCCCAGTCAATTTCGTTTTCCTAAACTTTAAAACTCCATATCTTGAGTTCTATGTATTTTTTAAATTTTCTTTTCGATTATGAATCGTAAAAATTATTATCTCGTTTTATGCGATATATTCTAACTTCATATATAAACTAATGATTCGATAAACAAGTCTGAAAAACCGCATAAATTAGCTAAAGAATTTTACATTTCTTATTATCTTAGGTATTATGAATGAAAATCATATATTTAGTTCAAATATATGATACGACATAATAGCAACCCGTTTGAATTTACAAAAAAAAACTATAACTCAATATAACTTTATATTGCAATTGAATAAATAAATATTTAATCAATTTTACAGCATTTTGTATGTATTTTAGTAATTTCTTTGTTTATTTACAAAATTTTCTTTAATAATTCATAATTTATTATTGAGTTGCAATAATAAAAATTCAAAAAATGTTTTTTTTATTTTTACGCAGTTTTAAAGAAAACACATCATTTCAGTATTGTTAGTCTTTTTGATTATTCTGTTTAAATTTTGGAAGTCAAATTTATATGTTAATCTTCATATATGAAAAATGCTCCAAACGCCAATGCAATTTTTAACCAAACAATTACAAACGCTCTCTACAGCGATTTGGAAATATAATTCAAATTATAAAAAAGTACATTTATAAGCTTTATGTAGAATAGAAACATTTTGAGAAATTCTTAGTATCCTCTCGATAATGCAACTAATTAGTAAACAACTTTTTATTTACTTCTTATATTATTTGTAATAAAACATTGAACTCAAACAATAACCAACTATTGTTAAATGCATATTTTTTTTTATATTTTAAGAGCATATTTTTCGTTGTTAAGTGCATATTTTATGCGCATAAAACACTTTTTATAGTATGTTTTTGGCTGTCATGCTTATTAGTTTATAACTTTTTAAACTAAAAAAATATTTTACGACATTATGACAATATGGCAGACCGTTTGAATCTATCAACTGTGCTTGAGCTTATTTTTTTAAATTTTATTTTTGTTACGAATCGTTTGCTATATTTTGGGAAAAAAATAATGTTATACAATTTCAGACTTTTTATTTTTTTACATTTATATCTCCCTAATTTACAAAAAAAAAATAAAATTTATCGAGTTTAATATTTTTTTAAGAAATTACATACAAATTACATTGTTGCCATATTGAATAGTTTTTCTATTCAAAAATAAAAAATGTTATATTTAAAATTGACTTTCTTATTATTTTTGGTATTATGAATAAAAATCATATCTTGATTATCTTTGATTATGAGTAAAAATAATTGTTTTATTTTGGGAAAAAAATTGTCAATATTTTTTTTAATTTCTAATATGTGCCAAGTCAACATATACATTTGAATTCTATTCAAATTGCTCAATATTTCAAATAAAAAAAAGTATATATTAGTATATCGGAAAAATTATTGCTATATTTTGGATAAATATACACGTTTATGTCAAGAGTATATTATATATATTAACATACATACAACTTCCCAGTCAATTTCGTTTTCCTAAACTTCATTGAGTACTTGTATTTTTTTTTTAAATTTTCTTTTCGATTATGAATAGTAAAAATTATTGTAGATACACTCCGGTCTTGTTTTATACATAGATGCGTTCCAAAAAAATCGCATAAATTGCATTCACATAACATTATATTCCAACTTCATATACAAACTAATGATTCGATAAAAAATTATTTAAAACCGCATAAATTAAGATTTGAATTCAAAAATCAATATAACATCGGATAAAAAAACCAACAAAAATATATTTAGTTCATTTATTAAAACAATAAAAATAAAACAAATACGTTTAAAAAAATAAACAAAAATAAGCAAAACATTTGTTTAAGAAAATTCTGATATAAAAAATCCATACGATAATTAATCTGAATTCTCTAGATGGACGAGATCAGCGATTTTTTAGATGCTTAAATTGTTTCTTTTCTTGCAAAATAATTTGTCTTCAAACGTTGGGATTTTTAATTTTTAAGTTGCTTGTGCAACTCTTGATATCCGAAAACATATCAGTCAATCCGCGTTAAATATTCAATTCTATTTCCGTATCGTATTAAGAATTTTGTTTTGTAAAATAAAACATACTATAACGAGTATATCAGTTATGTAAACTTGGTTTAATTTAAAACCAGTAAAAGAACTAAAAAAAATAATATTTCAAAATCTGTTAAAATTCTAAAAACTTTAATTTAAATTAAAAATCGCTTAAATTTGAATTCACATAAAACGCGACCTGATTGTATTTGTTTTAAATTTAAAAATGTATATTTCCGTAAATTACAAAAGTAAGCAAAATAAAATGATCGATTTGGATAATTGTCTTATGAAATTGCAAATCTAAACAGATATTTTATTAAAAAATGTGAAAAAAATGTGCTAACACGTTTTTAAAGAAATTATGTAAATATGATTAATCTGAATATCAGAATAATTGTCTGCATCGTTTTGGTATCATCATACGGTTTTTCATCACTAGAATTAATCTATTGAATAAGGACGAATGTTTAGGAGCTTCAATTGCTTATTTTCTTGCAAAATAATTTGTCATTAAACATTGCGATTTCGAATTCTTAAGTTACTTATGTAACTATTGATATCCGGAAAAATTGTTTTAAAAAATCTAAAATTTCAAAATCTTTTAAAATTATAAAAAAATAATTGAATCCGCATAAAACGAGACCTGAGTGTATGCAATATTTTGTTTAATATACATAACATATTACAATAATCTTGTAATTTCAAATATCATAAAACTAGGCCATCAGCTAAAAAAAATAAAAAAATCTAATTTTTTAGAAAAATATATTTTTTTCCAAAATATAAACAATAAGTTTTACGATTCATAATCAAAAACAAAATTTTAAAAATTTTATGAAAATTTGAATAAACATCTACAGATTTGCAATTTCTTAAAAAAATTGTATCAAACTTTAAACGAAAATGTCCAGGAAGTTTTATGTATGCAACTATACTTGATCAATCGATCAATTATGTTTTTATTTGATTACCTTGTAATTGAGAAATAAAAATTTTAAAAAAATAAAAACAAAATCTACAATAAACTTCAATGATCCATTTCCTGAGTTCTAATTAATTTGGATTTCTAATTATTTTTTAAAATTTTCTTTTTGATTATGAATCGTAAACTAATAATTACTGAGAAAGTAAACTCATTTTTTGAACATTATCCAAAAAATGAGCTAACATATTTTTTTAGGAAATTATGTAAATATGGTTATCACTGAATAATTGTCTGAAAGATAGGCATTTTTATTATTCTCATTTTCAGCACAATTGGCAATAAAATCTGTAACCATAATGCGAATTTATACCAGGTGGTACCAATGGCGAATAAATGCAAATACGATCGAATTCAATCCTTTTTAATTGTAAGCAATTGTGAATTATTAAAGACAATTTTGTAAATAAACAACGAAATGACTAAATATGTATACATACATAGTGCTGTAAAATTGGTTAACTATTTATTTATTCAATTGCAATATAAAGTTATATTGAGTTAAAGTTTTTTTTTGTAAATTCAAACGGTTTGCTATTATGTCGTATCATATATTTGAACTAAATATATGATTTTCATTCATAATACCTAAGATAATAAGAAATGTAAAATTCTTTAGCAATTTGAATACAAAATATATTTGGGAAGTTTTATGTAATAATGTCGTAAAATATTGTTTTAGTTTAAACAAATTCTTGTTGTGATGCAAACAAAAAAGTGTTAGTTTATGACAAACCAATAAACATAGTTTAAACAGTCTTATTAGTTTATAGCTTTTTGGTTTGAACAAACATTTGTTTAAGCTAAACAAAATATTTTACGACATTATGACAATACAATAAATATAAGAGCGTTTGAATCTCTCAACTGTAAAAAAATATGAAAATTGTGCTTAGAGATATCTTGAGTTCTGAGTATTTTTTTAAATTTTATTTTTGCGAATCGTTTGCTATATTTTGGGAAAAAAAAATAAAATAAAATTTCAGACTTTTTATTTTTTTTAAATTTATGTCTCCCTAATTTACAAAAGAAAAATAAAATTGATCGAGTTTAATAATTTTTTAAGAAATTACATACAATTTGAGCTAATGTCAATATTAGCTCGTATGTTGCCATATTGAATAGTTTTTCTATTCAATATTTCAAAATAAAAAATGGTCTATTTAAAATTGTACTTTTCTTATTATTTTTGGTATTATGAATAAAAATCATATCTTGATTATCTTTGATTGTGAATGTAAAAATAATTGTTTTATTTTGGGAAAAAAAAATTGTCAATAGTATAATATAAAAAATGATGTTGAAATTTCTGCAATATGATTGTGAATGTAAAAGTAATTGTTTTATTTTTGGAAAAAAAATTGTCAATAGTATAATATAAAAATTATGCAGAAATTTCTCACATATTGCAGAAATTTCTGCATAAGTCAACATATAAATTTGTTTTCTATTCAAATTGCTCAATATTTCAAATACAAAAAATATATGTTTGTATATCGGAAAAATGATTGCTATATTTTGGATAAAAATACACGTTGTATGTCAATAGTATATTATAGATATTAGCATACATACTTCCCTGTCAATTTCGTTTTCCTAAACTTTTATTGAGTACTTGTATTTTTTTTTTAATTTTCTTTTCGATTATGAATAGTAAAAATTATTGTAGATATACTCCGGTCTTGTTTTATGCATAGATGCGTTCCAAAAAAATCGCATAAATTGAATTCGCATAACATCATATACAAACTAATGATTCGATAAACAATTATTTAAAACCGCATAAATTAAGATTTGAATTCAAAAATCAATATAACATCGGATAAAAAAAAACAAAAAAAATATATTTATTTCATTTATTAAAACAATAAAAATAAAACAAATACGTTTAAAAAAATAAACAAAAATATGCAAAACATTTGTTTAATAAAATTCTTATATACAAATTCCATACGATAATTAATCTGAATTCTATAGATGATATCATCACTAGAATTTATCTCGTGAATATGGACGAGATCAGCGATTTTTTGTTTATTTTCTTGCAAACTAATTTGTCTTCAAACTTTGCGATTTTTAATTTTTAAGTATCTTATGCAACTGTTGATATCCGAAAACAGATCAGTCAATCCGCGTTAAATAGTCAATTATATTTCCGTATCGTATTAAGAATTTTGTTTTGTAAAATAAAACATACTATAACGAGTATATCAGTTATGTAAACTTGGTTTAATTTAAAACCAGTAAAAGAACTAAAAAATAATATTTCAAAATCTGTTAAAATTCCAAAAAAAAATTTAATTTAAATTAAACATCGCTTAAATTTGATTTTGCATAAACCGCGACCTGACTGTATTTATTTTAAATTTCAAAATTTATATTTCCGTAAATTACAAAAGTAAGCAAAATAAAATTGATCGATTTTGATAATTGTTTTGCAAATCTGAATATCAGAATAATTGTCTGCATCGTTTTGGTATTGGTTCAACGACACTTACGTCATCATACGGTTTTTCATCACTAGGATTAATCTATTGAATAGGGACGAATGTTTAGGAGCTTCAATTGCTTATTTTCTTGCAAAATAATTGGTCATTACACATTGCGATTTGAATCCTTAAGTTGCTTATGTAACTATTGATATCCGGAAAAATTGTTTTAAAGAAATCTAAAATTTTAAAATTATAAAAAATAATTTGAATCCGCATAAAACGAGACCTGAGTGTATGCAATATTTTGTTTAATATAAATAACAGAAATACAATTTAAAAAAAAATATTTAGAACTCAATATATATAGCTTTAAAGTTTAGTAAAACGAAATTTGAGGTGAAGTTGTATTTGTAACTATCTCTATATACTCTTGACATTAAAAGCGATATAATTAATTAAAAATAAACTTTTGAAAAAATTACTTGAACTCAAAATATGAGTTTCATTAACAACGAAATGGCTAAATATTTATACATACATAGTGCTGTAAAATTGATTAAATATTTATTTATTCAATTGCAATATAAAGTTATATTGAGTTATAGTTTTTTTTGGAAATTCAAACGGTTTGCTATTATGTCGTATCATATATTTGAACTAAATATATGATTTTCATTCATAATACCTAAGATAATAAGAAATGTATAATTCTTTAGCAATTTGAATAGAAAATATATTTGGGAAGTTTTATGTAATAATGTCGTAAAATATTGTTTTAGTTTAAACAAATTCTTGTTGTGATGCAAACAAAAAAGTGTTATTTTATGACAAACCAATAAACATAGTTTTATTAGTCGTATTAGTTTATAGCTTTTTGGTTTAAACAAACATTTGTTTAAACTAAACAAAATATTTTACGACATTATGCCAATACGATATAATATCAGAGCGTTTGAATCTCTCAACTGTAAAAAAATATGAAAATTGTGATTAGAATTAGTTTTTCTATTCAATATTTCAAAATATAAAATGGTCTATTTAAAATTGTACTTTTCTTATTATTTTTGGTATTATGAATAAAAATCATACCTTGAGTTCAAGTAATTTTTTTAACATTTTATTTTTGAATGTGAATTGTAAAGTAATTGTTTTATTTTGGAAAAACAAATTGTCAATAGTGTATTATAGAAAATTATGTTCTAAAATTTAATATTTTTTTTAATTTCTGTTTCCCTAAATTACAAAAGTAAGCTAAAATAAAAATAAAATGTATTGAGTTTGATAATTAGTTTTAAGAGATTACATACCATGCCATTGTTTTCTATTCAAATTGTTAAATATTTCAAATACAACAAAATATATGTTTTTTACATAGTTCCATAAATTGTAAATTGTATATCGGAAAAATGATTGCTATATTTTGGATCAAAATATACGTTTTATGTCAATACATATATAAGTTATGTAAACTTGGTTTAATTTAAAAACAGTGAAAGAACTAAAAAAATAATATTTCAAAATATGTTAAAATTCTAAAAAACTTTAATTTAAATTAAAAATCGCTTAATTTGAATTTGCATAAAACGCGACATGATTGTATTAATTTTAAATTTCAAAATTTATATTTCCGTAAATTACAAAAGTAAGCAAAAATAAAATTGATCGATTTTGATAATTTGTTTTATGAAATTGCAAATCTAAATATATCTTTTATTCAAAAAATGTGCTAACACGTTTTTAAAGAAAGTATGTAATATGATTAATCTGAATATCAGAATAATTGTCTGCATCGTTTTGGTATTGGTTCAACTACACTTACATCATCATAAGGTTAGAATTAATCTATTAATCTTGCAAAATAATTTGTCATTAAACATTGCGATTTTGAATTCTTAAGTTACTTATGTAACTATTGATATCCGTAAAAATTGTTTTCAAAAAATCTAAAATTTCAAAATCTTTTAAAATTCTAAAAAAAATAATTTAAAATTCGCATAAATTTGAATCCGCATAAAACAAGACATGATTGTATGCAATATTTTGTTCAAGATACATAGCAGAAATAAAATTGAAAACAAATATTTAGAACTCAAGATATAGAGCTTTAAGTTTAGGAAAACGAAATTGGAGGTGAAGTTGTATTTGTAACTATATCTGTATACTCTTGACATTAAAAGCGATATAATTAATTAAAAATAAACTTTTAAAAAAATTACTTGAACTCAAAATATGAGTTTAAATTTTATTTTTAAATTTAAAATTTATTTTGAAATATTGAGCAATTTGAAATGCAAATATATTCTGTTGTTGATATTAGTTAAACATTATCAAAATCGAAAAATTGTATTTTATTATTTTTGTTTACTTTGTAATTTATGGAAATAGAAATTTAAAAAAAGTAAAAACTACAATTTTCGAAACATTGAATTTGTTTCCAAAATATATTATATTTACGATTCATTATCAAAAATAAAATTTTAAAAAAAAGTACTTGAACTAAAATGCTTTTCATTCATAATACCAAACATAATAAGAAAAGTAATATATAACAAAATATGTTTTTATGTTGCTATTAGTTCATATTGTATGCTATTTCTTAAAAAAATATCAAAATCGTTCAATTTTATTTTTATTTAGCTTGTTTTTATAATTTAGAGAAATAAAAATTAAAAATAAAATATTTATTTATTTATTTACATGATATTACAATAATATTGTAATTTCAATATCATGTAAATAAATACATATTTTCTTTTTAATTTCTATTTTTCTAAATTATAAAAGAAAGCTAAATAAAAAAAATGTAACGATTTTGATATAAAATAATAGAACTGGCTGCCTAGGCCATCAGCTAAAAAATAAAAAATCTACATTTTAAGTTTTACGATTCATAATCAAAAACCACATTTTAAAAAAATTGTCTATATTATAATTTTCATAAAAATATTTACAATTTATATATATATTGAAAAAATATATTTGTTTATTATGAACATTTGAATAAACATCTACAATTTAGATTTGCAATTTCTTAAAAAAAATTGTATAAAACTTAAAACGAAAATGGCTGGGAAGTTTTATGTATGCAACTATATTTGAACTAAATATATGATTTTCATCCATAATACCTACGCTAATAATATATGTAAAATTCTTTGGCAATTTGAATAGAAAATGAGCTAACACATTTTTTTAGGAAATTCTGTAAATATGATTAATCCGAATCACTGAATAATTGTCTGAAAGATAGACATTTTTCTTATTCTTATTTTCAGCACAATTCGCAATAAAATTTGTAACCATAATGCGAATTTATACCAGGTGGTACCAATGACGAATAAATGCAAATACGATCGAATTCAAACCTTTTTAATTGTAAGCAATTGTGAATTATTAAAGAAATTTTTGTAAATACACAACGAAATGACTAAATATTTATACATACATATTGCTGTAAAATTGATTAAATATTTATTTATCCAATTGCAATATAAAGTTATATTGATTTATAGTTTTTTTTTTTTTAAATTCAAACGGTTTGCTATTATGTCATATCATATATTTGAACTAAATATATGATTTTCATTCATAATACCTAAGATAATAAGAAATGTAAAATTCTTTAGCAATTTGAATAGAAAATATATTTGGGATGCAAACAAAAAAGTGTTATTTTATGACAAATCAATAAACTTAGTTTAAAAAGTCTTATTAGTTTATAGCTTTTTGGTGTGAACAAACATTTAAACTAAACAAAATATTTTACGACATTATGACAATACGATATAATATCAGAGCGTTTGAATATCTCAACTGTAAAAAATATGAAAATTGTACTTAGAGATGAGTTCTGAGTATTTTTTTTAAATTTTATTTTTGATTACGAATCGTTTGCTATATTTTGGGAAAATAAAATAACATTTCAGACTTTTTATTTTTTTAAATTTATGTCTCCCTAATTTACAAAAGAAAAATAAAATCGATCGAGTTTAATAATTTTTTAAGAAATTACATACAATTTGAGCTAATGCCAACATTAGCTCGTATGTTGCCATATTGAATAGTTTTTCTATTCAATATTTCAAAATAAAAAATGTTCTATTTAAAATTGTACTTTTCTTATTATTTTTGGTATTATGAATAAAAATCATACCTTGAGTTCAAGTATTTTTTTTTAAATTTTATTTTTGATTGTTTTATGTTGGAAAAAAAAATTGTCAATAGTATTTATAAGAATGATGTTCTAAAATTTAATATTTTTTTTAATTTCTGTTTCCCTAAATTACAAAAGTAAGCTAAAATAAAAATAAAATGTATTGAGTTTGATAATTAGTTTGAAGAGATTACATACAAGATCCATTGTTTTCTATTCAAATTGCTAAATATTTCAAATACAACAAAATATATGTTTTTTACATAGTTCCATAAATTGTATATCGGAAAAATGATTGCTATATTTTGGATAAAAATGCACGTCTTATGCCAAGCGTATATTATAGATAGTAACATACATACAACTTCTTAGTCAATTTCGTTTTCCTAAACTTTAAAACTCCATATATTGAGTTATATGTATTTTTTAATTTTCTTTTCGATTATGAATTATAAAAAAATATTGTAGATATACTCCTTGTTCTAGTTTTATGTATATATGCGTTCCAAAACAATCGCATAAATTGAATTCGCATAACATTATATCCAACTTCATATCAAACTAATGATTCGATAAAAAATTGTTTCTTTTCTTGCAAAATAATTTGTATTCAAACTTTGTGATTTTTAATTTTTAAATTGCTTATCAACTAAGCAAAAATAAAATTGATCGATTTTGATAATTTGTTTTATGAAATTGCAAATCTAAATAGATCTTTTATTAAATGTGCTAACACGTTTTTAAAGAAATTATGTAAATATGATTAATCTGAATATCAGAATAATTCTTTTTGGTATTGGTTCAACTACACTTACATCATCATAAGGTTTTTCATCACTAGAATTAATTTATTAATATTGCAAAATAATTTGTTATTAAACATTGCGATTTCAATAGTTACATAAGTTGCTTATGTAACTATTGATATCCGGAAAAATTGTTTTCAAAAAATCTAAAATTTCAAAATCTTTTAAAATTCTAAAAAATAATTTAAAATTCGCATAAATTTGAATCCGCATAAAACAAGACCTGAGTGTATGCAATATTTTGTTTAAGATACATAACAGAAATAAAATTTAAAACAAATATTTAGAACTCAAGATATAGAGCTTTAAGTTTAGGAAAACGAAATTGTCTAAAATTTTAGTATTCAGTGATATTCTTTGAATTATTACAAATAAATTATAATAAAAATGAACTTAAGCCTAATTAAAAATTTACTTTCAAATTATATATATAAAAAGTTCGAATAATTACCAAAAATCTATAAATAAAGTACAATTTTAAATAGAACATTTTTATTTTGAAATATTGAGCAATTTGAAATGAAAATATATTCTGTTGTTGATATTAGTTAAACATTATCAAAATCGATAAAATGTATTTTATTATTTTTGTTTACTTTTGTAATTTATGGAAATATAAATTTAAAAAAAATAAAAACTATACAATTTTCGAAACATTGAATTTGTTTCCAAAATATATTATCTTTACGATTCATTATCAATAATAAAAATTTAAAAAAAAGTAATTGAACTAAAATGCTTTTCATGTATAATACCAAACATAATAATATTTTATAATATCAGAGCGTTTGAATCTCTCAACTGTAAAAAATATGAAAATTGTGCTTAGGGATGAGTTCTGAGTATTTTTTTTTTAAATTTTATCGTTTGCTATATTTTGGGAAAACAAAATAAAATAAAATTGCAGACTTTTTATTTTTTTAAATGTGTATAGTTTTTCTATTCAATATTTCAAAATAAAAAATGGTCTATTTAAAATTGTACTTTTCTTATTATTTTTGGTATTATGAATAAAAATCATACCTTGAGTTCAAGTAATTTTTTTAAAATTTTATTTTTGAATTTGAATTGTAAAGTAATTTTTTTATTTTGGAAAAACAAATTGTCAATATTGTATTATAGAAAATTATGTTCTAAAATTTAATATTTTTTTTTAATTTCTGTTTCCCTAAATTACAAAAGTAAGCTAAAATAAAAATAAAATGTATTGAGTTTGATAATTAGTTTTAAGAGATTACATACCATGCCATTGTTTTCTATTCAAATTGTTAAATATTTCAAATACAACAAAATATATGTTTTTTACATAGTTCCATAAATTGTAAATTGTATATCGGAAAAATGATTGCTATATTTTGGATCAAAATACACGTTTTATGTCAATAGTATATTATAGATAGTAACATACATACAACTTCTTAGTCACAAAAATATAATATTAATTCATTAATTACAGAAAATACATATCCAAAAAATAAGCTAAAACATCTGTTTAAGAAAATTCTGATATACAAATTACATATGATTATTAATCGGAATTCTCTAGATGATATAATAATCAGCACTAGAATTTATCTCGTGAATATGGTACGATATCAACGATTTAAATTGTTTCTTTTCTAAATAATTTGTCTTCAAACTTTGCGATTTTTAATTTTTAAGTTGCGTATGCAACTCTTGATATCCGAAACAGATCAGTCAATCTGCGTTAAATATTAATTCTATTTCCGTATCGTATTAAGAATTTTGTTTTGTAAAATAAAAGAAACTTAACGAGTATATCAGTTATGTAAACTTTTATCTCGTGAATATGGTACGATATCAACGATTTAAATTGTTTCTTTTCTAAATAATTTGTCTTCAAACTTTGCGATTTTTAATTTTTAAGTTGCTTATACAACTCTTGATATCCGAAAACAGATCAGTCAATCTGCGTTAAATATTAATTATATTTCCGTATCGTATTAAGAATTTTGTTTTGTAAAATAAAAGAAACTTAACGAGTATATCAGTTATGTAAACATGGTTTAATTTAAAAACAGTGAAAGAACTAAAAAAATAATATTTCAAAATATGTTAAAATTCTAAAAAACTTTAATTTAAATTAAAAATTTAAATTTTCTAAATAATTTGTCTTCAAACTTTGCGATTTTTAATTTTTAAGTTGCTTATGCAATTCTTGATATCCGAAAACAGATCACTCAATCTGCGTTAAATATTAATTATATTTCCGTATCGTATTAATAATTTTGATTTGTAAAATAAAAGAAACTTAACGAGTTATGTAAACTCTTATCTCGTGAATATGGTACGATATCAACGATTTAAATTGTTTCTTTTCTAAATAATTTGTCTTCAAACTTTGTGATTTTTAATTTTTAAGTTGCTTATGCAACTCTTGATATCCGAAAACAGATCAGTCAATCTGCGTTAAATATTAATTCTATTTCCGTATCGTATTAAGAATTTAGTTTTGTAAAATAAAGAAACTTAACGAGTATATCAGTTATGTAAAGAACTAAAAAAATAATATTTCAAAATATGTTAAAATTCTAAAAAACTTTAATTTAAATTAAAAATCGCTTAATTTGAATTTGCATAAAACGCGACATGATTGTATTAATTTTAAATTTCAAAATTTATATTTCCGTAAATTACAAAAGTAAGCAAAAATAAAATTGATCGATTTTGATAATTTGTTTTATGAAATTGCAAATCTAAAAGATCTTTTATTCAAAAAATGTGCTAACACGTTTTTAAAGAATGTATGTAAATATGATTAATCTGAATATCAGAATAATTGTCTGCATCGTTTTGGTATTGGTTCAACTACACTTACATCATCATAAGGTTAGAATTAATATAGTAATCTTGCAAAATAATTTGTCATTAAACATTGCGATTTTGAATTCTTAAGTTACTTATGTAACTATTGATATCCGGAAAAATTGTTTTCAAAAAATCTAAAATTTCAAAATCTTTTAAAATTCTAAAAAAATAATTTAAAATTCGCATAAATTTGAATCCGCATAAAACAAGACATGATTGTATGCAATATTTTGTTCAAGATACATGGCAGAAATAAAATTTAAAACAAATATTTAGAACTCAAGATATAGAGCAGTCATGCCCAAGCCCTATACTATTGGTACTCTTTTGTTTTTGTAATTGCTCTTAGCTATAGGATGTGTGTTTTGTATACTCACTACAGCACTCAGCACTAGCAATACAAAATACACAAACAACTTTGTCTTATTATTTTTTTGTCGTTCTTCACTGAATACACGCATGTTGAAAGCAACAACACTTTCGTATGATTTGCTGGTAAACATTGACGACTGCGATCATCCATGTAGATTTTGTTTTTGTTTATCGTATGATATTTTAAAAATGTGTGTGTTGAAAGTGAGTTTTTTTTTTCTTTTTTCCTTGTATGAATTGGTTTTAGCAACAACAAATATTGAATAAAAAGTAGCTTTTCTTTAAATGTATTGGTGTTTACTCTTCCATAAGTAACTTGTGGGCACCCCTGATATAGAGCATTAAGTTTAGGAAAACGAAATTGGAGGTGAAGTTGTATTTGTAACTATATCTGTATACTCTTGACATTAAAAGCGCTATAATTAATTAAAAATAAACTTTTAAAAGAATTACTTGAACTCAAAATATGAGTTTAAATAGAAAATTTTTATTTTGAAATATTGAGCAATTTGAAATGCAAATATATTCTGTTGTTGATATTAGTTAAACATTATCAAAATCGAAAAATTGTATTTTATTATTTTTGTTTACTTTGTAATTTATGGAAATATAAATTTAAAAAAATAAAAACTACAATTTTCGAAACATTGAATTTGTTTCCAAAATATATTATATTTACGATTCATTATCAAAAATAAAATTTAAAAAAAAGTACTTGAACTAAAATGCTTTTCATTCATAATACCAAACATAATAAGAAAAGTAATATATAACAAAATATGTTTTTATGTTGCTATTAGTTCATATTGTTGCTATTTCTTAAAAAAATATCAAAATCGTTCAATTTTATTTTTATTTAGCTTGCTTTTATAATTTAGAGAAATAAAAATTAAAAATAAAATATTTATTTATTTATTTACATGATATTACAATAATATTGTAATTTCAATATCATGTAAATAAATACATATTTTCTTTTTAATTTCTATTTTTCTAAATTATAAAATAAAGCTAAATAAAAAAAATTTAACGATTTTGATATAAAATAATAGAACTGGCTGCCATCAGCTAAAAAAAAAAATAAAATTAAGTTTTACGATTCATAATCAAAAACCACATTTTACAAAAATTGTCTATATTATAATTTTCATAAAAATATTTACAATTTATATATATATTGAAAACATATATTTGTTTATTATGAACATTTGAATAAACATCTACAATTTAGATTTGCAATTTCTTAAAAAAAATTGTATAAAACTTAAAACGAAAATGGCTGGGAAGTTTTATGTATGCATAATACCTACGCTAATAATAAATGTAAAATTCTTTGGCAATTTGAATAGAAAATGAGCTAACATATTTTTTTTAGGAAATTCTGTAAATATGATTAATCCGAATCACTGAATAATTGTCTGAAAGATAGACATTTTTCTTATTCTTATTTTCAGCACAATTCGCAATAAAATTTGTAACCATAATGTGAATTTATACCAGGTGGTACCAATGACGATTAAATGCAAATACGAGCGAATTCAAACCTTTTTAATTGTAAGCAATTGTGAATTATTAAAGAAATTTTTGTAAATACACAACGAAATGACTAAATATTTATACATACATATTGCTGTAAAATTGATTAAATATTTATTTATCCAATTGCAATATAAAGTTATATTGATTTATAGTTTTTTTTTTTTTTTTTGTAAATTCAAACGGTTTGCTAGTATGTCATATCATATATTTGAACTAAATATATGATTTTCATTCATAATACCTAAGATAATAAGAAATGTAAAATTCTTTAGCAATTTGAATAGAAAATATATTTGGGATGCAAACAAAAAAGTGTTGTTTTATGACAAATCAATAAACAGTTTAAAAAGTCTTATTAGTGTATAGCTTTTTGGTTTGAACAAACATTTGTTTAAACTAAACAAAATATTTTACGACATTATGACAATACGATATAATATCAGAGCGTTTGAATCTCTCAACTGTAAAAAATATGAAAATTGTGCTTAGAGATGAGTTCTGAGTATTTTTTTTTAAATTTTATTTTTGATTACGAATCGTTTGCTATATTTTGGGAAAATAAAATAAAATTTCAGACTTTTTATTTTTTTTAAATTTATGTCTCCCTAATTTACAAAAGAAAAATAAAATCGATCGAGTTTAATAATTTGTTAAGAAATTACATACAATTTGAGCTAATGCCAACATTAGCTCGTATGTTGCCATATTGAATAGTTTTTCTATTCAATATTTCAAAATAAAAAATGTTATATTTAAAATTGTACTTTTCATATTATTTTTGGTATTATGAATAAAAATCATACCTTGAATTCAAGTAATTTGTTTAAAATTTTATTTTTGATAAAAAATTCTGAAAAACCGCATAAATTAAGATATGAATTCAAAAATCAATATAAAATCGCATAAAAATCGACAAAAATATATTTATTTCATTTATTAAAACAATAAAAATAAAACAAATACGTTTAAACAAATACACAAAAATATAATATTAATTCGTTAATTACAGAAAATACATATCCAAAAAATAAGCTAAAAATTCTGATATACAAATTACATATGATTATGAATCGGATTTCTCTAGATGATATAATCATCAGCACTAGAATTTATCTCGTGAATATGGTACGATATCAACGATTTAAATTGTTTCTTTTCTTGCAAAATAATTTGTATTCAAACTTTGCGATTTTTAATTTTTAAATTGCTTATTCAACTAAGCAAAACTAAAATTGATCGATTTTGTTAATTTGTTTTATGAAATTGCAAATCTAAATAGATCTTTTATTCAAAAAAATGTGCTAACACGTTTTTAAAGAAATTATGTAAATATGATTAATCTGAATATCAGAATAATTCTTTTTGGTATTGGTTCAACTACACTTACATCATCATAAGTTTTTTCATCACTAGAATTAATCTATTAATATTGCAAAATAATTTGTTATTAAACATTGCGATTTCAATAGTTACATAAGTTGCTTATGTAACTATTGATATCCGGAAAAATTGTTTTCAAAAAATCTAAAATTTCAAAATATTTTAAAATTCTAAAAAATAATTTAAAATTCGCATTTGAATCCGCATAAAACAAGACCTGAGTGTATGCAATATTTTGTTTAAGATACATAACAGAAATAAAATGTAAAACAAATATTTAGAACTCAAGATATAGAGCTTTAAGTTTAGGAAAACGAAATTGGAGGTGAAGTTGTATTTGTAACTATCTCTTATACTCTTGACATTAAAAGCGATATAATTAATTAAAAATAAACTTTTAAAAAAATTACTTGAACTCAAAATATGAGTTTAAATTTTATTTTTAAATTTAAAATTTATTTTGAAATATTGAGCAATTTGAAATGCAAATATATTCTGTTGTTGATATTAGTTAAACATTATCAAAATCGAAAAATTGTATTTTATTATTTTTGTTTACTTTGTAATTCATGGAAATAGAAATTTAAAAAAAATAAAAACTACATTTTTCGAAACATTGAATTTGTTTCCAAAATATATTATATTTACGATTCATTATCAAAAATAAAATTTTAAAAAAAGTACTTGAACTAAAATGCTTTTCATTCATAATACCAAACATAATAAGAAAAGTAATATATAACAAAATATGTTTTTATGTTGCTATTAGTTCATATTGTATGCTATTTCTTAAAAAAATATAAAAATCGTTCAATTTTATTTTTATTTAGCTTGCTTTATAATTTAGAGAAATAAAAATTAAAAATAAAATATTTATTTATTTATTTACATGATATTACAATAATATTGTAATTTCAATATCATGTAAATAAATACATATTTTCTTTTTAATTTCTATTTTTCTAAATTATAAAAGAAAGCTAAATAAAAAAAATGTAACGATTTTGATATAAAATAATAGAACTGGCTGCCTAGGCCATCAGCTAAAAAAATAAAAAATCTACATTTTAAGTTTTACGATTCATAATCAAAAACCACATTTTAAAAAAATTGTCTATATTATAATTTTCATAAAAGTATTTACAATTTATATATATATTGAAAAAATATATTTGTTTATTATGAACATTTGAATAAACATCTACAATTTAGATTTGCAATTTCTTAAAAAAAATTGTATAAAACTTAAAACGAAAATGGCTGGGAAGTTTTATGTATGCAACTATATTTGAACTAAATATATGATTTTCATCCATAATACCTACGCTAATAATATATGTAAAATTCTTTGGCAATTTGAATAGAAAATGAGCTAACACATTTTTTTAGGAAATTCTGTAAATATGATTAATCCGAATCACTGAATAATTGTCTGAAAGATAGACATTTTTCTTATTCTTATTTTCAGCACAATTCGCAATAAAATTTGTAACCATAATGCGAATTTATACCAGGTGGTACCAATGACGAATAAATGCAAATACGATCGAATTCAAACCTTTTTAATTGTAAGCAATTGTGAATTATTAAAGACATTTTTGTAAATACACAACGAAATGACTAAATATTTATACATACATATTGCTGTAAAATTGATTAAATATTTATTTATCCAATTGCAATATAAAGTTATATTGATTTATAGTTTTTTTTTTTTTTTTTTAAATTCAAACGGTTTGCTATTATGTCATATCATATATTTGAACTAAATATATGATTTTCATTCATAATACCTAAGATAATAAGAAATGTAAAATTCTTTAGCAATTTGAATAGAAAATATATTTGGGATGCAAACAAAAAAGTGTTATTTTATGACAAATCAATAAACTTAGTTTAAAAAGTCTTATTAGTTTATAGCTTTTTGGTGTGAACAAACATTTAAACTAAACAAAATATTTTACGACATTATGACAATACGATATAATATCAGAGCGTTTGAATATCTCAACTGTAAAAAATATGAAAATTGTACTTAGAGATGAGTTCTGAGTATTTTTTTTTAAATTTTATTTTTGATTACGAATAGTTTGCTATATTTTGGGAAAATAAAATAACATTTCAGACTTTTTATTTTTTTTAAATTTATGTCTCCCTAATTTACAAAAGAAAAATAAAATCGATCGAGTTTAATAATTTTTTAAGAAATTACATACAATTTGAGCTAATGCCAACATTAGCTCGTATGTTGCCATATTGAATAGTTTTTCTATTCAATATTTCAAAATAAAAAATGTTCTATTTAAAATTGTACTTTTCTTATTATTTTTGGTATTATGAATAAAAATCATACCTTGAGTTCAAGTAATTTTTTTAAAATTTTATTTTTGAATGTGAATTGTAAAGTAACTTTTTTATTTTGGAAAAACAAATTGTCAATATTGTATTATAGAAAATTATGTTCTAACATTTAATATTTTTTTTAATTTCTGTTTCCCTAAATTACAAAAGTAAGCTAAAATAAAAATAAAATGTATTGAGTTTGATAATTAGTTTTAAGAGATTACATACCATGCCATTGTTTTTTATTCAAATTGTTAAATATTTCAAATACAACAAAATATATGTTTTTTACATAGTTCCATAAATTGTAAATTGTATATCGGAAAAATGATTGCTATATTTTGGATCAAAATACACGTTTTATGTCAATAGTATATTATAGATAGTAACATACATACAACTTCTTAGCCACAAACATATAATATTAATTCATTAATTACAGAAAATACATATCCAAAAAATAAGCTAAAACATCTGTTTAAGAAAATTCTGATATACAAATTACATATGATTTTTAATCGGAATTCTCTAGATGATATAATAATCAGCACTAGAATTTATCTCGTGAATATGGTACGATATCAACGATTTAAATTGTTTCTTTTCTAAATAATTTGTCTTCAAACTTTGCGATTTTTAATTTTTAAGTTGCGTATGCAACTCTTGATATCCGAAACAGATCAGTCAATCTGCGTTAAATATTAATTCTATTTCCGTATCGTATTAAGAATTTTGTTTTGTAAAATAAAAGAAACTTAACGAGTATATCAGTTATGTAAACTTTTATCTCGTGAATATGGTACGATATCAACGATTTAAATTGTTTCTTTTCTAAATAATTTGTCTTCAAACTTTGCGATTTTTAATTTTTAAGTTGCTTATACAACTCTTGATATCCGAAAACAGATCAGTCAATCTGCGTTAAATATTAATTATATTTCCGTATCGTATTAAGAATTTTGTTTTGTAAAATAAAAGAAACTTAACGAGTATATCAGTTATGTAAACATGGTTTAATTTAAAAACAGTGAAAGAACTAAAAAAATAATATTTCAAAATATGTTAAAATTCTAAAAAACTTTAATTTAAATTAAAAATTTAAATTTTCTAAATAATTTGTCTTCAAACTTTGCGATTTTTAATTTTTAAGTTGCTTATGCAATTCTTGATATCCGAAAACAGATCACTCAATCTGCGTTAAATATTAATTCTATTTCCGTATCGTATTAATAATTTTGATTTGTAAAATAAAAGAAACTTAACGAGTTATGTAAACTTTTATCTCGTGAATATGGTACGATATCAACGATTTAAATTGTTTCTTTTCTAAATAATTTGTCTTCAAACTTTGCGATTTTTAATTTTTAAGTTGCTTATGCAACTCTTGATATCCGAAAACAGATCAGTCAATCTGCGTTAAATATTAATTCTATTTCCGTATCGTATTAAGAATTTAGTTTTGTAAAATAAAGAAACTTAACGAGTATATCAGTTATGTAAAGAACTAAAAAAATAATATTTCAAAATATGTTAAAATTCTAAAAAACTTTAATTTAAATTAAAAATCGCTTAATTTGAATTTGCATAAAACGCGACATGATTGTATTAATTTTAAATTTCAAAATGTATATTTCCGAAAATTACAAAAGTAAGCAAAAATAAAATTGATCGATTTTGATAATTTGTTTTATGAAATTGCAAATCTAAATAGATCTTTTATTCAAAAAATGTGCTAACACGTTTTTAAAGAATGTATGTAAATATGATTAATCTGAATATCAGAATAATTGTCTGCATCGTTTTGGTATTGGTTCAACTACACTTACATCATCATAAGGTTAGAATTAATATAGTAATCTTGCAAAATAATTTGTCATTAAACATTGCGATTTTGAATTCTTAAGTTACTTATGTAACTATTGATATCCGGAAAAATTGTTTTCAAAAAATCTAAAATTTCAAAATCTTTTAAAATTCTAAAAAAATAATTTAAAATTCGCATAAATTTGAATCCGCATAAAACAAGACATGATTGTATGCAATATTTTGTTCAAGATACATGGCAGAAATAAAATTTAAAACAAATATTTAGAACTCAAGATATAGAGCAGTCATGCCCAAGCCCTATACTATTGGTACTCTTTTGTTTTTGTAATTGCTCTTAGCTATAGGCTGTGTGTTTTGTATACTCACTACAGCACTCAGCACTAGCAATACAAAATACACAGACAACTTTGTCTTATTATTTTTTTTGTCGTTCTTCACTGAATACACGCATGTTGAAAGCAACAACACTTTCGTATGCTTTGCTGGTAAACATTGACGACTGCGATCATCCATGTAGATTTTGTTTTTGTTTATCGTATGATATTTTAAAAATGTGTGTGTTGAAAGTGAGTTTTTTTTTCTTTTTTCCTTGTATGAATTGGTTTTAGCAACAACAAATATTGAATAAAAAGTAGCTTTTCTTTAAATGTATTGGTGTTTACTCTTCCATAAGGAACTTGTGGGCACCCCTGATATAGAGCATTAAGTTTAGGAAAACGAAATTGGAGGTGAAGTTGTATTTGTAACTATATCTGTATACTCTTGACATTAAAAGCGCTATAATTAATTAAAAATAAACTTTTAAAAGAATTACTTGAACTCAAAATATGAGTTTAAATAGAAAATTTTTATTTTGAAATATTGAGCAATTTGAAATGCAAATATATTCTGTTGTTGATATTAGTTAAACATTATCAAAATCGAAAAATTGTATTTTATTATTTTTGTTTACTTTGTAATTTATGGAAATATAAATTTAAAAAAATAAAAACTACAATTTTCGAAACATTGAATTTGTTTCCAAAATATATTATATTTACGATTCATTATCAAAAATAAAATTTTAAAAAAAGTACTTGAACTAAAATGATTTTCATTCATAATACCAAACATAATAAGAAAAGTAATATATAACAAAATATGTTTTTATGTTGCTATTAGTTCATATTGTTGCTATTTCTTAAAAAAATATCAAAATCGTTCAATTTTATTTTTATTTAGCTTGCTTTTATAATTTAGAGAAATAAAAATTAAAAATAAAATATTTATTTATTTATTTACATGATATTACAATAATATTGTAATTTCAATATCATGTAAATAAATACATATTTTCTTTTTAATTTCTATTTTTCTAAATTATAAAATAAAGCTAAATAAAAAAAATTTAACGATTTTGATATAAAATAATAGAACTGGCTGCCAGGCCATCAGCTAAAAAAATAAAAAATCTACATTTTAAGTTTTACGATTCATAATCAAAAACCACATTTTAAAAAAATTGTCTATATTATAATTTTCATAAAAATATTTACAATTTATATATATATTGAAAAAATATATTTGTTTATTATGAACATTTGAATAAACATCTACAATTTAGATTTGCAATTTCTTAAAAAAAATTGTATAAAACTTAAAACGAAAATGGCTGGGAAGTTTTATGTATGCATAATACCTACGCTAATAATAAATGTAAAATTCTTTGGCAATTTGAATAGAAAATGAGCTAACATATTTTTTTTAGGAAATTCTGTAAATATGATTAATCCGAATCACTGAATAATTGTCTGAAATATAGACATTTTTCTTATTCTTATTTTCAGCACAATTCGCAATAAAATTTGTAACCATAATGTGAATTTATACCAGGTGGTACCAATGACGAATAAATGCAAATACGAGCGAATTCAAACCTTTTTAATTGTAAGCAATTGTGAATTATTAAAGACATTTTTGTAAATACACAACGAAATGACTAAATATTTATACATACATATTGCTGTAAAATTGATTAAATATTTATTTATCCAATTGCAATATAAAGTTATATTGATTTATAGTTTTTTTTTTTTTTTGTAAATTCAAACGGTTTGCTAGTATGTCATATCATATATTTGAACTAAATATATGATTTTCATTCATAATACCTAAGATAATAAGAAATGTAAAATTCTTTAGCAATTTGAATAGAAAATATATTTGGGATGCAAACAAAAAAGTGTTGTTTTATGACAAATCAATAAACAGTTTAAAAAGTCTTATTAGTGTATAGCTTTTTGGTTTGAACAAACATTTGTTTAAACTAAACAAAATATTTTACGACATTATGACAATACGATATAATATCAGAGCGTTTGAATCTCTCAACTGTAAAAAATATGAAAATTGTGCTTAGAGATGAGTTCTGAGTATTTTTTTTTTAAATTTTATTTTTGATTACGAATCGTTTGCTATATTTTGGGAAAATAAAATAACATTTCAGACTTTTTATTTTTTTAAATTTATGTCTCCCTAATTTACAAAAGAAAAATAAAATCGATCGAGTTTAATAATTTTTTAAGAAATTACATACAATTTGAGCTAATGCCAACATTAGCTCGTATGTTGCCATATTGAATAGTTTTTCTATTCAATATTTCAAAATAAAAAATGTTCTATTTAAAATTGTACTTTTCTTATTATTTTTGGTATTATGAATAAAAATCATACCTTGAATTCAAGTATTTTGTTTAAAATTTTATTTTTGATAAAAAATTCTGAAAAACCGCATAAATTAAGATATGAATTCAAAAATCAATATAAAATCGCATAAAAATCGACAAAAATATATTTATTTCATTTATTAAAACAATAAAAATAAAACAAATACGTTTAAACAAATACACAAAAATATAATATTAATTCATTAATTACAGAAAATACATATCCAAAAAAAAAAGCTAAAAATTCTGATATACAAATTACATATGAATATGAATCGGATTTCTCTAGATGATATAATCATCAGCACTAGAATTTATCTCGTGAATATGGTACGATATCAACGATTTAAATTGTTTCTTTTCTTGCAAAATAATTTGTATTCAAACTTTGCGATTTTTAATTTTTAAATTGCTTATTCAACTAAGCAAAAATAAAATTGATCGATTTTGATAATTTGTTTTATGAAATTGCAAATCTAAATAGATCTTTTATTCAAAAAAATGTGCTAACACGTTTTTAAAGAAATTATGTAAATATGATTAATCTGAATATCAGAATAATTCTTTTTGGTATTGGTTCAACTACACTTACATCATCATAAGGTTTTTCATCACTAGAATTAATCTATTAATATTGCAAAATAATTTGTTATTAAACATTGCGATTTCAATAAGTTGCTTATGTAACTATTGATATCCGGAAAAATTGTTTTCAAAAAATCTAAAATTTCAAAATATTTTAAAATTCTAAAAAATAATTTAAAATTCGCATTTGAATCCGCATAAAACAAGACCTGAGTGTATGCGATATTTTGTTTAAGATACATAACAGAAATAAAATGTAAAACAAATATTTAGAACTCAATATATAGAGCTTTAAGTTTAGGAAAACGAAATTGGAGGTGAAGTTGTATTTGTAACTATCTCTTATACTCTTGACATTAAAAGCGCTATACATAATTAATTAAAAATAAACTTTTAAAAAAATTACTTGAACTCAAAATATGAGTTTAATTCATAATACTAGAAATAAAAAAAGTACAATTTTATAATTTGAAAGTAAATTTTTAATTAGGCTTAAGTTCATTTTTATTATAATTTATTTGTAATAATTCAAAGAATATCACTGAATACTAAAATTTTAGACAATTGGCAAATTGTCATAGCTGAATTGTTAACCAAAGGTTGACTACAGCAACACTAATAAAATGATAAATTTGTAATAATAAGAATACACATATATAATAAAAAAAATATTTGAAATTTCGTCTAATTTAGTATTCAGTGATATTCTTTGAATTATTACAAATAAATTATAATAAAAATGAACTTAAGCCTAATTAAAAATTTACTTTCAAATTATATATATAAAAAGTTCGAATAATTACCAAAAATATATAAATAAATTACAATTTTAAATAGAAAATTTTTATTTTGAAATATTGAGCAATTTGTAATGAAAATATATTCTGTTGTTGATATTAGTTAAACATTATCAAAATCGATAAATTGTATTTTATTATTTTTGTTTACTTTTGTAATATATGGAAATATAAAAAATAAACTTTTAAACAAATTATTTGAACTCAAAATATGAGTTTCATTCATAATACTAGAAATAAAAAAAGTACAATTTTAAATAGAAAATTTTTATTTTGAAATATTGAGCAATTTGAAATGAAAATATATTCTGTTGTTGATATTAGTTAAACATTATCAAAATCGATAAATTGTATTTTATTATTTTTGTTTACTTTTGTAATTTATGGAAATATAAATTTAAAAAAAATAAAAAACTATACAATTTTCGAAACATTGAATTTGTTTCCAAAATATATTATCTTTACAATTCATTATCAATAATAAAAATTTAAAAAAAGTAATTGAACTAAAATGCTTTTCATGTATAATACCAAACATAATAATATTTTATAATATCAGAGCGTTTGAATCTCTCAACTGTAAAAAAATATGAAAATTGTGCTTAGAGATGAGTTCTGAGTATTTTTTTTTTAAATTTTATTTTTGATTACGAATCGTTTGCTATATTTTGGGGAAAAAAAATAAAATAAAATTGCAGACTTTTTATTTTTTTTAAATTTGTCTCCCTAATTTACAAAAGAAAAATTGATCGAGTTTAATAATTTTTTAAGAAATTACATACAATTTGAGCTAATGCCAACATTAGCTCGTATGTTGTCATATTGAATAGTTTTTCATTCAATATTTCAAAATAAAAAATGTTCTATTTAAAATTGTACTTTTCTTATTATTTTTGGTATTCAAGTAATTCAAGTAATTTTTTTAAAATTTTATTTTTGATTGTGAATTGTAAAGTAATTGTTTTATTTTTGAAAAAAAAATTAATATTTTTTTTAATTTCTGTTTTCCTAAATTACAAAAGTAAGCTAAAATAACTATAAAATGTATTGAGTTTGATAATTAGTGTAAGAGATTATGGCATGGTACATTGTTTTCTATTCAAATTGCGAAATATTTCAAATACAACAATATATATGTTTTTTACATAGTTACATAAATTGTAAATTGTATATCGGAAAAATGATTGCTATATTTTGGATCAAAATACACGTTTTATGTCAAGAGTATATTATAGATAGTAACATACATACAACTTCTTAGTCAATTTCGTTCTCCTAAACTTTAAAACTCCATATATTGAGTTATATGTATTTTTTTAATTTTATTTTCGATTATGAATCGTAAAAAAAATATTGTAGATACACTCCTTGTTCTAGTTCTATGTATATATGCGTTCCAAAAAAATCGCATAAATTGAATTCGCATAAGATTATATTCCAACTTCATATCAAACTAATGATTCGATAACAAATTCTGAAAAACCGCATAAATTAAGATTTGAATTCAAACATCAATATAAAATCTCATAAAAATCGACAAAAATATATTTATTTCATTTATTTAAACATAAAACAAATACGTTTAAACAAATACACACGAATATAATATTAATTCATTAATTACAGAAAATACATATCCAAAAAATAAGCTAAAACATCTGTTTAAGAAAATTCTGATATACAAATTACATATGATTATTAATCGGAATTCTCTAGAATTTATATCGTGAATATGGTACGATATAAACGATTTAAATTGTTTCTTTTCTTGCAAAATAATTTGTCTTCAAACTTTGCGATTTTTAATTTTTAAGTCGCTTATGCAACTCTTGATATCAGAAAACAGATCAGTCAATCTGCGTTAAATATTAATTATATTTCCGTATCGTATTAAGAATTAAGAATTTTGTTTTGTAAAATAAAAGAAACTTAACGAGTATATCAGTTATGTAAACTTGGTTTGATTTAAAAACAGTGAAAAACTAAAAAAATAATATTTCAAAATCTGTTAAAATTCTAAAAAAACTTTAATTTAAACTAAAAATCGCTTAAATTTAAATTTACATAAAACGCGACATGATTGTATTAATTTTAAATTTCAAAATTTATATTTCCGTAAATTACAAAAGTAAGCAAAAATAAATTTGATCGATTTTGATAATTTGTTTTATGAAATTACAATTCTAAATAGATCTTTTATACAAAAAATGTGAAAAAATGTGCTAACACGTTTTTAAAGAAATAAAAATATGATTAATCTGCATATCAGAATAATTGTCTACATCGTTTTGGTATTGGTTCAACTACACTTACATCATCATAAGGTTTTATGCTTTTAAATTAAAAATCGCTTAAATTTGAATTTGCATAAAACGCGACATGATTGTATTAATTTTAAATTTCAAAATTTATATTTCCGTAAATTACAAAAGTAAGCAAAAATAAAAACAAATAAATATTAATTATATTTCAGTATCGTATTAAGAATTTTGTTTTGTTAAATAAAAGAAACTTAACGAGTATATCAGTTATGTAAACTTGGTTTAATTTAAAAACAGTGAAAGAACTAAAAAAATAATATTTCAAAATATGTTAAAATTCTAAAAAACTTTAAATTTTCTAAATAATTTGTCTTCAAACTTTGCGATTTTTAATTTTTAAGTTGCTTATGCAATTCTTGATATCCGAAAACAGATCAGTCAATCTGCGTTAAATATTAATTCTATTTCCGTATCGTATTAAGAATTTTGTTTTGTATAATAAAAGAAACTTAACGAGTATATCAGTTATGTAAACTTGGTTTAATTTAAAAACAGTGAAAGAACTAAAAAAAATAATATTTCAAAATATGTTAAAATTCTAAAAAACTTTAATTTAAATTAAAAATCGCTTAAATTTTAATTTGCATAAAACGCGACATGATTGTATTAATTTTAAATTTCAAAATTTATATTTCCGTAAAATACAAAAGTAAGCAAAAATAAAATTGATCGATTTTGATAATTTGTTTTATGAAATTGCAAATCTAAATAGATCTTTTATTCAAAAAATGTGCTAACACGTTTTTAAAGAAAGTATGTAAATATGATTAATCTGAATATCAGTATTTTGGTATTGGTTCAACTACACTTACATCATCATACGGTTAGAATTAATCTATTAATCTTGCAAAATAATTTGTCATTAAACATTGCGCTTTTGAATTCTTAAGTTACTTATGTAACTATTGATAATCTATTAATCTTGCAAAATAATTTGTCATTAAACATTGCGCTTTTGAATTCTTAAGTTACTTATGTAACTATTGATATCCGGAAAAATTGTTTTCAAAAAATCTAAAATTTCAAAATATTTTAAAATTCTAAAAAATAATTTAAAATTCGCATAAATTTGAATCCGCATAAAACAAGACCTGAGTGTATGCAATATTTTGTTCAAGATACATAGCAGAAATAAAATTTAAAACAAATATTTAGAACTCAAGATATAGAGCTTTAAGTTTAGGAAAATGAAATTGGAGGTGAAGTTGTATTTGTAACTATATCTGTATACTCTTGACATTAAAAGCGCTATAATTAATTAAAAATAAACTTTTAAAAAAATTACTTGAACTCAAAATATGAGTTTCATTCATAATACTAGAAATACAAAAAGCACAATTTTAAATAGAAAATTTTTATTTTGAAATATTGAGCAATTTGAAATGAAAATATATTATGTTGTTGATATTAGTTAAACATTATCAAAATCGAAAAATTGTATTTTATTATTTTTGTTTACTTTTGTAATTTATGGAACTAGAAATTTAAAAAAATAAAAACTACAATTTTCGAAACATTGAATGTGATTCATTATCAAAAATAAAATTTTAAAAAAAGTACTTGAACTAAAATGCTTTTCATTCATAATACCAAACATAATAAGAAAAGTAATATATAACAAAATATGTTTTTATGTTGCTATTAGTTCATATTGTTGCTATTTCTTAAAAAAATATCAAAATCGTTCAATTTTATTTTTATTTAGCTTGCTTTTATAATTTAGAGAAATAAAAATTAAAAATAAAATATTTATTTATTTATTTACATGATATTACAATAATATTGTAATTTCAATATCATGTAAATAAATACATATTTTCTTTTTAATTTCTATTTTTCTAAATTATAAAATAAAGCTAAATAAAAAAAATTTAACGATTTTGATATAAAATAATAGAACTGGCTGCCAGGTCATCAGCTAAAAAAATAAAAAATCTACATTTTAAGTTTTACGATTCATAATCAAAAACCACATTTTAAAAAAATTGTCTATATTATAATTTTCATAAAAATATTTACAATTTATATATATATTGAAAAAATATATTTGTTTATTATGAACATTTGAATAAACATCTACAATTTAGATTTGCAATTTCTTAAAAAAAATTGTATACAACTTAAAACGAAAATGGCTGGGAAGTTTTATGTATGCATAATACCTACGCTAATAATAAATGTAAAATTCTTTGGCAATTTGAATAGAAAATGAGCTAACATATTTTTTTTAGGAAATTCTGTAAATATGATTAATCCGAATCACTGAATAATTGTCTGAAAGATATACATTTTTCTTATTCTTATTTTCAGCACAATTCGCAATAAAATTTGTAACCATAATGTGAATTTATACCAGGTGGTACCAATGACGAATAAATGCAAATACGAGCGAATTCAAACCTTTTTAATTGTAAGCAATTGTAAATTATTAAAGAAATTTTTGTAAATACACAACGAAATGACTAAATATTTATACATACATATTGCTGTAAAATTGATTAAATATTTATTTATCCAATTGCAATATAAAAGTTATATTGATTTATAGTTTTTTTTTTTTTTTTTTTGTAAATTCAAACGGTTTGCTAGTATGTCATATCATATATTTGAACTAAATATATGATTTTCACTCATAATACCTAAGATAATAAGAAATGTAAAATTCTTTAGCAATTTGAATAGAAAATATATTTGGGATGCAAACAAAAAAGTGTTGTTTTATGACAAATCAATAAACAGTTTAAAAAGTCTTATTAGTGTATAGCTTTTTGGTTTGAACAAACATTTGTTTAAACTAAACAAAATATTTTACGACATTATGACAATACGATATAATATCATAGCGTTTGAATCTCTCAACTGTAAAAAATATGAAAATTGTGCTTAGATATGAGTTCTGAGTATTTTTTTTTTAAATTTTATTTTTGATTACGAATCGTTTGCTATATTTTGGGAAAATAAAATAAAATTTCAGACTTTTTATTTTTTTTAAATTTATGTCTCCCTAATTTACAAAAGAAAAATAAAATCGATCGAGTTTAATAATTTTTTAAGAAATTACATACAATTTGAGCTAATGCCAACATTAGCTCGTATGTTGCCATATTGAATAGTTTTTCTATTCAATATTTCAAAATAAAAAATGTTATATTTAAAATTGTACTTTTCATATTATTTTTGGTATTATGAATAAAAATCATACCTTGAATTCAAGTAATTTGTTTAAAATTTTATTTTTGATAAAAAATTCTGAAAAACCGCATAAATTAATATATGAATTCAAAAATCAATATAAAATCGCATAAAAATCGACAAAAATATATTTATTTCATTTATTAAAACAATAAAAATAAAACAAATCGTTTAAACAAATACACAAAAATATAATATTAATTCATTAATTACAGAAAATACATATCTCCCTAATTTACAAAAGAAAAATTGATCGAGTTTAATAATTTTTTAAGAAATTACATACAATTTGAGCTAATGCCAACATTAGCTCGTATGTTGTCATATTGAATAGTTTTTCATTCAATATTTCAAAATAAAAAATGTTCTATTTAAAATTGTACTTTTCTTATTATTTTTGGTATTCAAGTAATTCAAGTAATTTTTTTAAAATTTTATTTTTGATTGTGAATTGTAAAGTAATTGTTTTATTTTTGAAAAAAAAAATAATATTTTTTTTAATTTCTGTTTTCCTAAATTACAAAAGTAAGCTAAAATAAAAATAAAATGTATTGAGTTTGATAATTAGTGTAAGAGATTATGGCATGGTACATTGTTTTCTATTCAAATTGCGAAATATTTCAAATACAACAATATATATGTTTTTTACATAGTTACATAAATTGTAAATTGTATATCGGAAAAATGATTGCTATATTTTGGATCAAAATACACGTTTTATGTCAAGAGTATATTATAGATAGTAACATACATACAACTTCTTAGTCAATTTCGTTCTCCTAAACTTTTAAACTCCATATATTGAGTTATATGTATTTTTTTAATTTTATTTTCGATTATGAATCGTAAAAAAAATATTGTAGATATACTCCTTGTTCTAGTTCTATGTATATATGCGTTCCAAAAAAATCGCATAAATTGAATTCGCATAAGATTATATTCCAACTTCATATCAAACTAATGATTCGATAACAAATTCTGAAAAACCGCATAAATTAAGATTTGAATTCAAACATCAATATAAAATCTCATAAAAATCGACAAAAATATATTTATTTCATTTATTTAAACATAAAACAAATACGTTTAAACAAATACACACGAATATAATATTAATTCATTAATTACAGAAAATACATATCCAAAAAATAAGCTAAAACATATGTTTAAGAAAATTCTGATATACAAATTACATATGATTATTAATCGGAATTCTCTAGAATTTATATCGTGAATATGGTACGATATAAACGATTTAAATTGTTTCTTTTCTTGCAAAATAATTTGTCTTCAAACTTTGCGATTGCAACTCTTGATATCAGAAAACAGATCAGTCAATCTGCGTTAAATATTAATTATATTTCCGTATCGTATTAAGAATTAAGAATTTTGTTTTGTAAAATAAAAGAAACTTAACGAGTATATCAGTTATGTAAACTTGGTTTGATTTAAAAACAGTGAAAGAACTAAAAAAATAATATTTCAAAATCTGTTAAAATTCTAAAAAAACTTTAATTTAAACTAAAAATCGCTTAAATTTGAATTTGCATAAAACGCGACATGATTGTATTAATTTTAAATTTCAAAATTTATATTTCCGTAAATTACAAAAGTAAGCAAAAATAAATTTGATCGATTTTGATAATTTGTTTTATGAAATTACAATTCTAAATAGATCTTTTATACAAAAAATGTGAAAAAATGTGCTAACACGTTTTTAAAGAAATAAAAATATGATTAATCTGCATATCAGAATAATTGTCTACATCGTTTTGGTATTGGTTCAACTACACTTACATCATCATAAGGTTTTATGCTTTTAAATTAAAAATCGCTTAAATTTGAATTTGCATAAAACGCGACATGATTGTATTAATTTTAAATTTCAAAATTTATATTTCCGTAAATTACAAAAGTAAGCAAAAATAAAAACAAATAAATATTAATTATATTTCAGTATCGTATTAAGAATTTTGTTTTGTTAAATAAAAGAAACTTAACGAGTATATCAGTTATGTAAACTTGGTTTAATTTAAAAACAGTGAAAGAACTAAAAAAATAATATTTCAAAATATGTTAAAATTCTAAAAAACTTTAAATTTTCTAAATAATTTGTCTTCAAACTTTGCGATTTTTAATTTTTAAGTTGCTTATGCAATTCTTGATATCCGAAAACAGATCAGTCAATCTGCGTTAAATATTAATTCTATTTCCGTATCGTATTAAGAATTTTGTTTTGTATAATAAAAGAAACTTAACGAGTATATCAGTTATGTAAACTTGGTTTAATTTAAAAACAGTGAAAGAACTAAAAAAAATAATATTTCAAAATATGTTAAAATTCTAAAAAACTTTAATTTAAATTAAAAATCGCTTAAATTTTAATTTGCATAAAACGCGACATGATTGTATTAATTTTAAATTTCAAAATTTATATTTCCGTAAAATACAAAAGTAAGCAAAAATAAAATTGATCGATTTTGATAATTTGTTTTATGAAATTGCAAATCTAAATAGATCTTTTATTCAAAAAATGTGCTAACACGTTTTTAAAGAAAGTATGTAAATATGATTAATCTGAATATCAGTATTTTGGTATTGGTTCAACTACACTTACATCATCATACGGTTAGAATTAATCTATTAATCTTGCAAAATAATTTGTCATTAAACATTGCGCTTTTGAATTCTTAAGTTACTTATGTAACTATTGATAATCTATTAATCTTGCAAAATAATTTGTCATTAAACATTGCGCTTTTGAATTCTTAAGTTACTTATGTAACTATTGATATCCGGAAAAATTGTTTTCAAAAAATCTAAAATTTCAAAATATTTTAAAATTCTAAAAAATAATTTAAAATTCGCATAAATTTGAATCCGCATAAAACAAGACCTGAGTGTATGCAATATTTTGTTCAAGATACATAGCAGAAATAAAATTTAAAACAAATATTTAGAACTCAAGATATAGAGCTTTAAGTTTAGGAAAATGAAATTGGAGGTGAAGTTGTATTTGTAACTATATCTGTATACTCTTGACATTAAAAGCGCTATAATTAATTAAAAATAAACTTTTAAAAAAATTACTTGAACTCAAAATATGAGTTTCATTCATAATACTAGAAATACAAAAAGCACAATTTTAAATAGAAAATTTTTATTTTGAAATATTGAGCAATTTGAAATGAAAATATATTATGTTGTTGATATTAGTTAAACATTATCAAAATCGAAAAATTGTATTTTATTATTTTTGTTTACTTTTGTAATTTATGGAACTAGAAATTTAAAAAAATAAAAACTACAATTTTCGAAACATTGAATGTGTTTCCAAAATATATTATATTTACGATTCATTATCAAAAATAAAATTTTAAAAAAAGTACTTGAACTAAAATGCTTTTCATTCATAATACCAAACATAATAAGAAAAGTAATATATAACAAAATATGTTTTTATGTTGCTATTAGTTCATATTGTTGCTATTTCTTAAAAAAATATCAAAATCGTTCAATTTTATTTTTATTTAGCTTGCTTTTATAATTTAGAGAAATAAAAATTAAAAATAAAATATTTATTTATTTATTTACATGATATTACAATACTATTGTAATTTCAATATCATGTAAATAAATACATATTTTCTTTTTAATTTCTATTTTTCTAAATTATAAAATAAAGCTAAATAAAAAAAATTTAACGATTTTGATATAAAATAATAGAACTGGCTGCCAGGTCATCAGCTAAAAAAATAAAAAATCTACATTTTAAGTTTTACGATTCATAATCAAAAACCACATTTTAAAAAAATTGTCTATATTATAATTTTCATAAAAATATTTACAATTTATATATATATTGAAAAAATATATTTGTTTATTATGAACATTTGAATAAACATCTACAATTTAGATTTGCAATTTCTTAAAAAAAATTGTATACAACTTAAAACGAAAATGGCTGGGAAGTTTTATGTATGCATAATACCTACGCTAATAATAATTGTAAAATTCTTTGGCAATTTGAATAGAAAATGAGCTAACATATTTTTTTTAGGAAATTCTGTAAATATGATTAATCCGAATCACTGAATAATTGTCTGAAAGATATACATTTTTCTTATTCTTATTTTCAGCACAATTCGCAATAAAATTTGTAACCATAATGTGAATTTATACCAGGTGGTACCAATGACGAATAAATGCAAATACGAGCGAATTCAAACCTTTGTAATTGTAAGCAATTGTAAATTATTAAAGAAATTTTTGTAAATACACAACGAAATGACTAAATATTTATACATACATATTGCTGTAAAATTGATTAAATATTTATTTATCCAATTGCAATATAAAAGTTATATTGATTTATAGTTTTTTTTTTTTTTTTGTAAATTCAAACGGTTTGCTAGTATGTCATATCATATATTTGAACTAAATATATGATTTTCATTCATAATACCTAAGATAATAAGAAATGTAAAATTCTTTAGCAATTTGAATAGAAAATATATTTGGGATGCAAACAAAAAAGTGTTGTTTTATGACAAATCAATAAACAGTTTAAAAAGTCTTATTAGTGTATAGCTTTTTGGTTTGAACAAACATTTGTTTAAACTAAACAAAATATTTTACGACATTATGACAATACGATATAATATCATAGCGTTTGAATCTCTCAACTGTAAAAAATATGAAAATTGTGCTTAGATATGAGTTCTGAGTATTTTTTTTTTAAATTTTATTTTTGATTACGAATCGTTTGCTATATTTTGGGAAAATAAAATAAAATTTCAGACTTTTTATTTTTTTTAAATTTATGTCTCCCTAATTTACAAAAGAAAAATAAAATCGATCGAGTTTAATAATTTTTTAAGAAATTACATACAATTTGAGCTAATGCCAACATTAGCTCGTATGTTGCCATATTGAATAGTTTTTCTATTCAATATTTCAAAATAAAAAATGTTATATTTAAAATTGTACTTTTCATATTATTTTTGGTATTATGAATAAAAATCATACCTTGAATTCAAGTAATTTGTTTAAAATTTTATTTTTGATAAAAAATTCTGAAAAACCGCATAAATTAAGATATGAATTCAAAAATCAATATAAAATCGCATAAAAATCGACAAAAATATATTTATTTCATTTATTAAAACAATAAAAATAAAACAAATCGTTTAAACAAATACACAAAAATATAATATTAATTCATTAATTACAGAAAATACATATCCAAAAAATAAGCTAAAAATTCTGATATACAAATTACATATGATTATGAATCGGATTTCTCTAGATGATATAATCATCAGCACTAGAATTTATCTCGTGAATATGGTACGATATCAACGATTTAAATTGTTTCTTTTCTTGCAAAATAATTTGTATTCAAACTTTGCGATTTTTAATTTTTAAATTGCTTATTCAACTAAGCAAAAATAAAATTGATCGATTTTGATAATTTGTTTTATGAAATTGCAAATCTAAATAGATCTTTTATTCAAAAAAATGTGCTAACACGTTTTTAAAGAACTTATGTAAATATGATTAATCTGAATATCAGAATAATTCTTTTTGGTATTGGTTCAACTACACTTACATCATCATAAGGTTTTTCATCACTAGAATTAATCTATTAATATTGCAAAATAATTTGTTATTAAACATTGCGATTTCAATAGTTACATAAGTTGCTTATGTAACTATTGATATCCGGAAAAATTGTTTTCAAAAAATCTAAAATTTCAAAATATTTTAAAATTCTAAAAAATAATTTAAAATTCGCATTTGAATCCGCATAAAACAAGACCTGAGTGTATGCAATATTTTGTTTAAGATACATAACAGAAATAAAATGTAAAACAAATATTTAGAACTCAAGATATAGAGCTTTAAGTTTAGGAAAACGAAATTGGAGGTGAAGTTGTATTTGTAACTATCTCTTATACTCTTGACATTAAAAGCGCTATAATTAATTAAAAATAAACTTTTAAAAAAATTACTTGAACTCAAAATATGAGTTTAATTCATAATACTAGAAATAAAAAAAAGTACAATTTTATAATTTGAAAGTAAATTTTTAATTAGGCTTAAGTTCATTTTTATTATAATTTATTTGTAATAATTCAAAGAATATCACTGAATACTAAAATTTTAGACAATTGGCAAATTGTCATAGCTGAATTGTTAACCAAAGGTTGACTACAGCAACACTAATAAAATGATAAATTTGTAATAATAAGAATACACATATATAATAAAAAAAATATTTGAAATTTCGTCTAATTTACAAATAATATAAATATGAATTAGGCTTCCCATATTCTAATGCCTAATGATAGTAAGTTAAATATATGATATTTACAAATAGACCTTGACAATGAAGATTGTTGATGACGCCCTTGACAGGGTAGAAAATGCATTCCAAGTTGCCAATTGTCTAAAATTTTAGTATTCAGTGATATTCTTTGAATTATTACAAATAAATTATAATAAAAATGAACTTAAGCCTAATTAAAAATTTACTTTCAAATTATATATATAAAAAGTTCGAATAATTACCAAAAATATATAAATAAAGTACAATTTTAAATAGAAAATTTTTATTTTGAAATATTGAGCAATTTGTAATGAAAATATATTCTGTTGTTGATTTAGTTAAACATTATCAAAATCGATAAATTGTATTTTATTATTTTTGTTTACTTTTGTAATTTATGGAAATATAAAAAATAAACTTTTAAACAAATTACTTGAACTCAAAATATGAGTTTCATTCATAATACTAGAAATAAAAAAAGTACAATTTTAAATAGAAAATTTTTATTTTGAAATATTGAGCAATTTGAAATGAAAATATATTCTGTTGTTGATTTAGTTAAACATTATCAAAATCGATAAATTGTATTTTATTATTTTTGTTTACTTTTGTAATTTATGGAAATATAAATTTAAAAAAAAATAAAAACTATACAATTTTCGAAACATTGAATTTGTTTCCAAAATATATTATCTTTACAATTCATTATCAATAATAAAAATTTAAAAAAAGTAATTGAACTAAAATGCTTTTCATGTATAATACCAAACATAATAATATTTTATAATATCAGAGCGTTTGAATCTCTCAACTGTAAAAAAATATGAAAATTGTGCTTAGAGATGAGTTCTGAGTATTTTTTTTTTAAATTTTATTTTTGATTACGAATCGTTTGCTATATTTTGGGGAAAAAAAAATAAAATAAAATTGCAGACTTTTTATTTTTTTAAATTTGTCTCCCTAATTTACAAAAAGAAAAATTGATCGAGTTTAATAATTTTTTAAGAAATTACATACAATTTGAGCTAATGCCAACATTAGCTCGTATGTTGTCATATTGAATAGTTTTTCTATTCAATATTTCAAAATAAAAAATGTTCTATTTAAAATTGTACTTTTCTTATTATTTTTGGTATTTAAGTAATTCAAGTAATTTTTTTAAAATTTTATTTTTGATTGTGAAATAGTTACATAAGTTGCTTATGTAACTATTGATATCCGGAAAAATTGTTTTCAAAAAATCTAAAATTTCAAAATATTTTAAAATTCTAAAAAATAATTTAAAATTCGCATTTGAATCCGCATAAAACAAGACCTGAGTGTATGCAATATTTTGTTTAAGATACATAACAGAAATAAAATTTAAAACAAATATTTAGAACTCAAGATATAGAGCTTTAAGTTTAGGAAAACGAAATTGGAGGTGAAGTTGTATTTGTAACTATCTCTTATACTCTTGACATTAAAAGCGCTATAATTAATTAAAAATAAACTTTTAAAAAAATTACTTGAACTCAAAATATGAGTTTAATTCATAATACTAGAAATAAAAAAAGTACAATTTTATAATTTGAAAGTAAATTTTTAATTAGGCTTAAGTTCATTTTTATTATAATTTATTTGTAATAATTCAAAGAATATCACTGAATACTAAAATTTTAGACAATTGGCAAATTGTCATAGCTGAATTGTTAACCAAAGGTTGACTACAGCAACACTAATAAAATGATAAATTTGTAATAATAAGAATACACATATATAATAAAAAAAATATTTGAAATTTCGTCTAATTTACAAATAATATAAATATTAATTAGGCTTCCCATATTCTAATGCCTAATGATAGTAAGTTAAATAGATGATATTTACAAATAGACCTTGACAATGAAGATTGTTGATGACGCCCTTGACAGGGTAGAAAATGCATTCCAAGTTGCCAATTGTCTAAAATTTTAGTATTCAGTGATATTCTTTGAATTATTACAAATAAATTATAATAAAAATGAACTTAAGCCTAATTAAAAATTTACTTTCAAATTATATATATAAAAAGTTCGAATAATTACCAAAATTCTATAAATAAAGTACAATTTTAAATAGAACATTTTTATTTTGAAATATTGAGCAATTTGAAATGAAAATATATTCTGTTGTTGATATTAGTTAAACATTATCAAAATCGATAAATTGTATTTTATTATTTTTGTTTACTTTTGTAATTTATGGAAATATAAATTTAAAAAAAATAAAAACTCTACAATTTTCGAAACATTGAATTTGTTTCCAAAATATATTATCTTTACGATTCATTATCAATAATAAAAATTTAAAAAAAGTAATTGAACTAAAATGCTTTTCATGCATAATACCAAACATAATAATATTTTATAATATCAGAGCGTTTGAATCTCTCAAGTGTAAAAAAATATGAAAATTGTGCTTAGAGATGAGTTCTGAGTATTGTTTTTAAATTTTATTTTTGATTACGAATCTTTGCTATATTTTGGGGAAAAAAAATAAAATAAAATTGCAGACTTTTTATTTTTTTAAATTTGTCTCCCTAATTTACAAAAGAAAAATAAAATTGATCGAGTTTAATAATTTTTTAAGAAATTACATACAATTTGAGCTAATGCCAACGTATGTTGTCATATTGAATAGTTTTTATATTCAATATTTCAAAATAAAAAATGTTCTATTTAAAATTGTACTTTTTTGGTATTCAAGTAATTCAAGTAATTTTTTTAAAATTTTATTTTTGATTGTGAATTGTAAAGTAATTGTTTTATTTTGGAAAACAAATTTAATATTTTTTTTTAATTTCTGTTTCCCTAAATTACAAAAGTAAGCTAAAATAAAAATAAAATGTATTGAGTTTGATAATTAGTTTTAATAGATTACATACCATGCCATTGTTTTCTATTAAAATTGCGAAATATTTCAAATACAACAATATATATATATGTTTTTTACATAGTTACATAAATTGTAAATTTAATATCGGAAAAATGATTGCTATATTTTGGATCAAAATACACGTTTTATGTCAAGAGTATATTATAGATAGTAACATACATACAACTTCTTAGTCAATTTCGTTCTCATAAACTTTAAACCTCCATATATTGAGTTATATGTATTTTTTTAATTTTATTTTCGATTATGAATCGTAAAAAAATATTGTAGATACACTCCTTGTTCTAGTTTTATGTATATATGCGTTCCAAAAAAATCGCATAAATTGAATTCGCATAAGATTATACTAAAACTTCATATCAAACTAATGATTCGATAACAAATTCTGAAAAACCGCATAAATTAAGATTTGAATTCAAAAATCAATATAAAATCTCATAAAAATCGACAAAAATATATTTATTTCATTTATTAAAACAATAAACATAAAACAAATACGTTTAATCAAATACACACAAATATAATATTAATTCATTAATTACAGAAAATACATATCCAGAAAATAAGCTAAAACATATGTTTAAGAAAATTCTTATATACAAATTACATATGATTATTAATGGGAATTCTCTAGATGATATAATAATCAGCACTAGAATTTATCTCGTGAATATGATACGATATAAACGATTTAAATTGTTTCTTTTCTTGCAAAATAATTTGCCTTCAAACTTTGCGATTTTTAATTTTTAAGTCGCTTATGCAACTCTTGATATCCGAAAACAGATCAGTCAATCTGCGTTAAATATTAATTCTATTTCCGTATCGTATTAAGAATTAAGAATTTTGTTTTGTAAAATAAAATAAACTTAACGAGTATATCAGTTATGTAAACTTGGTTTGATTTAAAAACAGTGAAAGAACTAAAAAAATAATATTTCAAAATCTGTTAAAATTCTAAAACAACTTTAATTTAAATTAAAAATCGCTTAAATTTGAATTTGCATAAAACGCGACATGATCGTATTAATTTTAAATTTCATAATTTATATTTCCGTAAATTACAAAAGTAAGCAAAAATAAAAAAAAATAAATATTAATTATATTTCCGTATCGTATTAAGAATTTTGTTTTGTAAAATAAAAGAAACTTAACGAGTATATCAGTTATGTAAACTTGGTTTAATTTAAAAACAGTGAAAGAACTAAAAAAATAATATTTCAGAATATGTTAACATTCTAAAAAACTTTAATTTAAATTACAAATTTAAATTTTCTAAATAATTTGTCTTCAAACTTTGCGATTTTTAATTTTTAAGTTGCTTATGTAATTATTGATATCCGAAAACAGATCAGTCAATCTGCGTTAAATATTAATTATATTTCCGTATCGTATTAAGAATTTTGTTTTGTAAAATAAAGAAACACGTTTTTAAAGAAATTATGTAAATATGATTAATCTGAATATCAGAATAATTGTCTACATCGTTTTGGTATTGGTTCAACTACACTTACATCATCATAAGGTTTTATGATTTTAAATTAAAAATCGCTTAAATTTGAATTTGCATAAAACGCGACATGATTGTATTAATTTTAAATTTCAAAATTTATATTTCAGTAAATTACAAAAGTAAGCAAAAATAAAATTGATCGATTTTGATAATTTGTTTTATGAAATTGCAAATCTAAATAGATCTTTTATTCAAAAAATGTGCTAACACGTTTTTAAAGAAAGTATGTAAATATGATTAATCTGAATATCAGAATAATTGTCTGCATCGTTTTGGTATTGGTTCAACTACACTTACAACATCATAAGGTTAGAATTAATCTATTAATCTTGCAAAATAATTTGTCATTAAACATTGCGATTTTGAATTCTAAGTTACTTATGTAACTATTGATATCCGGAAAAATTGTTTTCAAAAAATCTAAAATTTCAAAATCTTTTAAAATTCTAAAAAATAATTTAAAATTCGCATAAAACAAGACCTGAGTGTATGCAATATTTTGTTCAAGATACATAGCAGAAATAAAATTTAAAACAAATATTTATAACTCAAGATATAGGCTTTAAGTTTAGGAAAGCGAAATTGGAGGTGAAGTTGTATTTGTAACTATATCTGTATACTCTTGACATTAAAAGCGCTATAATTAATTAAAAATAAACTTTTAAAAAAATTACTTGAACTCAACATATGAGTTTCATTGATAATACTAGAAATACAAAAAGCACAATTTTAAATAGAACATTTTTATTTTGAAATATTGAGCAATTTGAAATAAAAAAATATATTCTGTTGTTGATATTAGTTAAACATTATCAAAATCGAAAAATTGTATTTTATTATTTTTGTTTACTTTTGTAATTTATGGAAATAGAAATTTAAAACAATTGTTTCCAAAATATATTATATTTACGATTCATTATCAAAAATAAAATTTTAAAAAAGTACTTGAACTAAAATGCTTTTCATTCATAATACCAAACATAATAAGAAAAGTAATATATAACAAAATATGTTTTATGTTGCTATTAGTTCATATTGTATGCTATTTCTTAAAAAAAATATCAAAATCGTTCAATTTTATTTTTATTTAGCTTGCTTTATAATTTAGAGAAATAAAAATTTAAAATAAAATATTTATTTATTTACATGATATTACAATAATATTGTAATTTCAATATCATGTAAATAAATACATATTTTCTTTTTAATTTCTATTTTTCTAAATTATAAAAGAAAGCTAAATAAAAAAAAATTAACGATTTTGATATAAAATAAGAGAACTGGCTGCCTAGGCCATCAGCTAAAAAAATAAAAAAATCTACATTTTAAGAAAAATATATGTTTTTTTCCAAAATATAGAGCAATAAGTTTTACGATTCATAATCAAAAACCAAATTTTAAAAAAAGTGTCTATATTATAATTTCCATAAAAATATTTACAATTTATATATATATTGAAACAATGGATTTGTTTATTATGAACATTTGAACATCTACAATTTAGATTTGCAATTTCTTAAAAAAATTGTATCAAACTTAAAACGAAAATGGCTGGGAAGTTTTATGTATGCAATTTGAACTAAATATATGATTTTCATCCATAATACCTAATCTAATAATAAATGTAAAATTCTTTAGCAATTTGAATAGAAAATGAGCACACATTTTTTTAGGAAATTCTGTAAATATGATTAATCCGAATCACTGAATAATTGTCAGCAATATAGACATTTTTCTTATTCTTATTTTCAGCACAATTCGCAATAAAATGTGTAACCATAATGCGAATTTATACCAGGTGGTACCAATGACGAATAAATGCAAATACGAGCGAATTCAAACCTTTTTAATTGTAAGCAATTGTGAATTATTAAAGAAATTTTTGTAAATACACAACGAAATGACTAAATATGTATACATACATATTGCTGTAAAATTGATTAAACATTTATTTATCCAATTGTAATATAAAGTTATATTGATTTATAGTTTTTTTTTGTAAATTCAAACGGTTTGCTATTATGTCGTATCATATATTTGAACTAAATATATGATTTTCATTCATAATACCTAAGATAATAAGAAATGTAAAATTCTTTAGAAATTTGAATAGAAAATATATTTGAGATGCAAACAAAAAAGTGTTATTTTATGACAAATCAATAAACTTAGTTTAAAAAGTCTTATTAGTGTATAGCTTTTTGGTTTGAACAAACATTTGTTTAAACTAAACAAAATATTTTACGACATTATGACAATACGATATAATATTAGAGCGTTTGAATCTTTCAACTGTAAAAAATATGAAAATTGTGCTTAGAGATGAGTTCTGAGTATTTTTTTTAAATTTTATTTTTGATTACGAATCGTTTGCTATATTTTGGGAAAATAAAATAACATTTCAGACTTTTTATTTTTTTTAAATTTATGTCTCCCTAATTTACAAAAGAAAAATAAAATCGATCGAGTTTAATATTTTTTTAAGAAATTACATACAATTTGAGTAATGCCAACATTAGCTCGTATGTTGCCATATTGAATAGTTTTTCTATTCAATATTTCAAAATAAAAAATGTTCTATTTAAAATTGTACTTTTCTTATTATTTTTGGTATTATGAATAAAAATCATACCTTAGTTCAAGTAATTTTTTTAAAATTTTATTTTTGATTGTGAATTCTAAAGCATTTGTTTTATGTTGGAAAAAAAATTGTCAATAGTATATTATAAAAAATGATGTTCTAAAATTTAATATTTTTTTTAATTTCTGTTTCCCTAAATTACAAAAGTAAGCTAAAATAAAAATAAAATGTATTGAGTTTGATAATTAGTTTGAAGATATTACATATAATATGTTCCATTGTTTTCTATTCAAATACAACAAAATATATGTTTTTTATATAGTTCCATAAATTGTATATCGGAAAAATGATTGCTATATTTTGTATAAAAATACACGTCTTATACCAATAGTATATTATAGATAGTAACATACATACAACTTCTTAGTCAATTTCGTTTTCCTAAACTTTAAAACTCCATATATTGAGTTATATGTATTTTTTAATTTTCTTTTCGATTATGAATTATAAAAAAATATTGTAGATATACTCCTTGTTCTAGTTTTATGTATAGATGCGTTCCAAAACAATCGCATAAATTGAATTCGCATAACATTATATCCAACTTCATATCAAACTAATGATTCGATAAAAAAATCTGAACAACCGCATAAATTAAGATTTGAATTCAAAAATCAATATAAAATCGCATACAAATCGACAAAAATATATTTATTTCATTTATTAAAACAATAAAAATAAAACAAATACACAAAAATATAATATTAATTCATTAATTACAGAAAATACATATCCAAAAAATAAGCTAAAACATTTGTTTAAGAAAATTCTGATATACAAATTACATATGATTATTAATCGGAATTCTCTAGAGGATATAATCATCAGCACTAGAAATTATCTCGTGAATTTGTATTCAAACTTTGCGATTTTTAATTTTTAAATTGCTTATTCAACTAAGCAAAAATAAAATTGATCGATTTTGATAATTTGTTTTATGAAATTGCAAATCTAAATAGATCTTTTATTCAAAAAAATGTGCTAACACGTTTTTAAAAAAAATTATGTAAATATGATTAATCTGAATATCAGAATAATTCTTTTTGGTATTGGTTCAACTACACTTACATCATCATAAGGTTTTTCATCACTAGAATTAATCTATTAATATTGCAAAATAATTTGTCATTAAACATTGCGATTTCAATAGTTACATAAGTTGCTTATGTAACTATTGATATCCGGAAATATTGTTTTCAAAAAATCTAAAATTTCAAAATCTTTTAAAATTCTAAAAAATAATTTAAAATTCGCATAAATTTGAATCCGCATAAAACAAGACCTAAGTGTATGCAATATTTTGTTTAAGATACATAACAGAAATAAAATTTAAAACAAATATTTAGAATATTTAGAAATTGGAGGTGAAGTTGTATTTGTAACTATCTCTATATACTATTGACATTAAAAGCGCTATAATTAATTAAAAATAAACTTTTAAAAAAATTACTTGAACTCAAAATATGAGTTTCATTCATAATACTAGAAATAAAATAATTCATAATACTAGAAATAAAAAAAGTACAATTTTAAATAGAAAATTTTTATTTTGAAATATTGAGCAATTTGAAATGAAAATATATTCTGTTGTTGATATTAGTTAAACATTATCAAAATCGATAAATTGTATTTTATTATTTTTGTTTACTTTTGTAATTTATGGAAATATAAAAAATAAACTTTTAAACAAATTACTTGAACTCAAAATATGAGTTTCATTCATAATACTAGAAATAAAAAAAGTACAATTTTAAATAGAAAATTTTTATTTTCAAATATTGATCAATTTGAAATGAAAATATATTCTGTTGTTGATATTAGTTAAACATTATCAAAATCGATAAATTGTATTTTATTATTTTTGTTTACTTTTGTAATTTATGGAAATATAAATTTAAAAAAAATAAAAACTCTACAATTTTCGAAACATTGAATTTGTTTCCAAAATATATTATCTTTACGATTCATTATCAATAATAAAAATTTAAAAAAAGTAATTGAACTAAAATGCTTTTCATGCATAATACCAAACATAATAATATTTTATAATATCAGAGCGTTTGAATCTCTCAACTGTAAAAAAATATGAAAATTGTGCTTAGAGATGAGTTCTGAGTATTGTTTTTAAATTTTATTTTTGATTACGAATCTTTGCTATATTTTGGGGAAAAAAAATAAAATAAAATTGCAGACTTTTTATTTTTTTAAATTTGTCTCCCTAATTTACAAAAGAAAAATAAAATTGATCGAGTTTAATAATTTTTTAAGAAATTACATACAATTTGAGCTAATGCCAACATTAGCTCGTATATTGTCATATTGAATAGTTTTTATATTCAATATTTCAAAATAAAAAATGTTCTATTTAAAATTGTACTTTTTTGGTATTCAAGTAATTCAAGTAATTTTTTTAAAATTTTATTTTTGATTGTGAATTGTAAAGTAATTGTTTTATTTTGGAAAACAAATTTAATATTTTTTTTAATTTCTGTTTCCCTAAATTACAAAAGTAAGCTAAAATAAAAATAAAATGTATTGAGTTTGATAATTAGTTTTAATAGATTACATACCAGCCATTGTTTTCTATTCAAATTGCGAAATATTTCAAATACAACAATATATATGTTTTTTACATAGTTACATAAATTGTAAATTGTATATCGGAAAAATGATTGCTATATTTTGGATCAAAATACACGTTTTATGTCAAGAGTATATTATAGATAGTAACATACATACAACTTCTTAGTCAATTTCGTTCTCATAAACTTTAAACCTCCATATATTGAGTTATATGTATTTTTTTAATTTTATTTTCGATTATGAATCGTAAAAAAATATTGTAGATACACTCCTTGTTCTAGTTTTATGTATATATGCGTTCCAAAAAAATCGCATAAATTGAATTCGCATAAGATTATATTAAAACTTCATATCAAACTAATGATTCGATAACAAATTCTGAAAAACCGCATAAATTAAGATTTGAATTCAAAAATCAATATAAAATCTCATAAAAATCGACAAAAATATATTTATTTCATTTATTAAAACAATAAACATAAAACAAATACGTTTAATCAAATACACACAAATATAATATTAATTCATTAATTACAGAAAATACATATCCAGAAAATATGCTAAAACATATGTTTAAGAAAATTCGTATATACAAATTACATATGATTATTAATGGGAATTATCTAGATGATATAATAATCAGCACTAGAATTTATCTCGTGAATATGATACGATATAAACGATTTAAATTGTTTCTTTTCTTGCAAAATAATTTGTCTTCAAACTTTGCGATTTTTAATTTTTAAGTCGCTTATGCAACTCTTGATATCCGAAAACAGATCAGTCAATCTGCGTTAAATATTAATTCTATTTCCGTATCGTATTAAGAATTAAGAATTTTGTTTTGTAAAATAAAATAAACTTAACGAGTATATCAGTTATGTAAACTTGGTTTGATTTAAAAACAGTGAAAGAACTAAAAAAATAATATTTCAAAATCTGTTAAAATTCTAAAACAACTTTAATTTAAATTAAAAATCGCTTAAATTTGAATTTGCATAAAACGCGACATGATCGTATTAATTTTAAATTTCATAATTTATATTTCCGTAAATTACAAAAGTAAGCAAAAATAAAAAAAAATAAATATTAATTATATTTCCGTATCGTATTACGAATTTTGTTTTGTAAAATAAAAGAAACTTAACGAGTATATCAGTTATGTAAACTTGGTTTAATTTAAAAACAGTGAAAGAACTAAAAAAATAATATTTCAGAATATGTTAACATTCTAAAAAACTTTAATTTAAATTACAAATTTAAATTTTCTAAATAATTTGTCTTCAAACTTTGCGATTTTTAATTTTTAAGTTGCTTATGTAATTATTGATATCCGAAAACAGATCAGTCAATCTGCGTTAAATATTAATTATATTTCCGTATCGTATTAAGAATTTTGTTTTGTAAAATAAAGAAACACGTTTTTAAAGAAATTATGTAAATATGATTAATCTGAATATCAGAATAATTGTCTACATCGTTTTGGTATTGGTTCAACTACACTTACAACATCATAAGGTTAGAATTAATCTATTAATCTTGCAAAATAATTTGTCATTAAACATTGCGATTTTGAATTCTAAGTTACTTATGTAACTATTGATATCCGGAAAAATTGTTTTCAAAAAATCTAAAATTTCAAAATCTTTTAAAATTCTAAAAAATAATTTAAAATTCGCATAAAACAAGACCTGAGTGTATGCAATATTTTGTTCAAGATACATAGCAGAAATAAAATTTAAAACAAATATTTATAACTCAAGATATAGGCTTTAAGTTTAGGAAAGCGAAATTGGAGGTGAAGTTGTATTTGTAACTATATCTGTATACTCTTGACATTAAAAGCGCTATAATTAATTAAAAATAAACTTTTAAAAAAATTACTTGAACTCAACATATGAGTTTCATTGATAATACTAGAAATACAAAAAGCACAATTTTAAATAGAACATTTTTATTTTGAAATATTGAGCAATTTGAAATAAAAAAATATATTCTGTTGTTGATATTAGTTAAACATTATCAAAATCGAAAAATTGTATTTTATTATTTTTGTTTACTTTTGTAATTTATGGAAATAGAAATTTAAAAAAATTGTTTCCAAAATATATTATATTTACGATTCATTATCAAAAATAAAATTTTAAAAAAAGTACTTGAACTAAAATGCTTTTCATTCATAATACCAAACATAATAAGAAAAGTAATATATAACAAAATATGTTTTATGTTGCTATTAGTTCATATTGTATGCTATTTCTTAAAAAAAATATCAAAATCGTTCAATTTTATTTTTATTTAGCTTGCTTTTATAATTTAGAGAAATAAAAATTTAAAATAAAATATTTATTTATTTACATGATATTACAATAATATTGTAATTTCAATATCATGTAAATAAATACATATTTTCTTTTTAATTTCTATTTTTCTAAATTATAAAAGAAAGCTAAATAAAAAAAAATTAACGATTTTGATATAAAATAAGAGAACTGGCTGCCTAGGCCATCAGCTAAAAAAATAAAAAAATCTACATTTTAAGAAAAAATATGTTTTTTTCCAAAATATAGAGCAATAAGTTTTACGATTCATAATCAAAAACCAAATTTTAAAAAAAAGTGTCTATATTATAATTTCCATAAAAATATTTACAATTTATATATATATTGAAACAATGGATTTGTTTATTATGAACATTTGAACATCTACAATTTAGATTTGCAATTTCTTAAAAAAAAATTGTATCAAACTTAAAACGAAAATGGCTGGGAAGTTTTATGTATGCAACTATATTTGAACTAAATATATGATTTTCATCCATAATACCTAATCTAATAATAAATGTAAAATTCTTTAGCAATTTGAATAGAAAATGAGCACACATTTTTTTAGGAAATTCTGTAAATATGATTAATCCGAATCACTGAATAATTGTCAGCAATATAGACATTTTTCTTATTCTTATTTTCAGCACAATTCGCAATAAAATGTGTAACCATAATGCGAATTTATACCAGGTGGTACCAATGACGAATAAATGCAAATACGAGCGAATTCAAACCTTTTTAATTGTAAGCTATTGTGAATTATTAAAGAAATTTTTGTAAATACACAACGAAATGACTAAATATGTATACATACATATTGCTGTAAAATTGATTAAACATTTATTTATCCAATTGTAATATAAAGTTATATTGATTTATAGTTTTTTTTTGTAAATTCAAACGGTTTGCTATTATGTCGTATCATATATTTGAACTAAATATATGATTTTCATTCATAATACCTAAGATAATAAGAAATGTAAAATTCTTTAGAAATTTGAATAGAAAATATATTTGAGATGCAAACAAAAAAGTGTTATTTTATGACAAATCAATAAACTTAGTTTAAAAAGTCTTATTAGTGTATAGCTTTTTGGTTTGAACAAACATTTGTTTAAACTAAACAAAATATTTTACGACATTATGACAATACGATATAATATTAGAGCGTTTGAATCTTTCAACTGTAAAAAATATGAAAATTGTGCTTAGAGATGAGTTCTGAGTATTTTTTTTAAATTTTATTTTTGATTACGAATCGTTTGCTATATTTTGGGAAAATAAAATAACATTTCAGACTTTTTATTTTTTTTAAATTTATGTCTCCCTAATTTACAAAAGAAAAATAAAATCGATCGAGTTTAATATTTTTTTAAGAAATTACATACAATTTGAGTAATGCCAACATTAGCTCGTATGTTGCCATATTGAATAGTTTTTCTATTCAATATTTCAAAATAAAAAATGTTCTATTTAAAATTGTACTTTTCTTATTATTTTTGGTATTATGAATAAAAATCATACCTTAGTTCAAGTAATTTTTTTAAAATTTTATTTTTGATTGTGAATTCTAAAGCATTTGTTTTATGTTGGAAAAAAAATTGTCAATAGTATATTATAAAAAATGATGTTCTAAAATTTAATATTTTTTTTAATTTCTGTTTCCCTAAATTACAAAAGTAAGCTAAAATAAAAATAAAATGTATTGAGTTTGATAATTAGTTTGAAGATATTCATATAATATGTTCCATTGTTTTCTATTCAAATACAACAAAATATATGTTTTTTATATAGTTCCATAAATTGTATATCGGAAAAATGATTGCTATATTTTGTATAAAAATACACGTCTTATGCCAATAGTATATTATATATAGTAACATACATACAACTTCTTAGTCAATTTCGTTTTCCTAAACTTTAAAACTCCATATATTGAGTTATATGTATTTTTTAATTTTCTTTTCGATTATGAATTATAAAAAAATATTGTAGATATACTCCTTGTTCTAGTTTTATGTATAGATGCGTTCCAAAACAATCGCATAAATTGAATTCGCATAACATTATATCCAACTTCATATCAAACTAATGATTCGATAAAAAAATCTGAACAACCGCATAAATTAAGATTTGAATTCAAAAATCAATATAAAATCGCATAAAAATCGACAAAAATATATTTATTTCATTTATTAAAACAATAAAAATAAAACAAATACACAAAAATATAATATTAATTCATTAATTACAGAAAATACATATCCAAAAAATAAGCTAAAACATTTGTTTAAGAAAATTCTGATATACAAATTACATATGATTATTAATCGGAATTCTCTAGAGGATATAATCATCAGCACTAGAAATTATCTCGTGAATTTGTATTCAAACTTTGCGATTTTTAATTTTTAAATTGCTTATTCAACTAAGCAAAAATAAAATTGATCGATTTTGATAATTTGTTTTATGAAATTGCAAATCTAAATAGATCTTTTATTCAAAAAAATGTGCTAACACGTTTTTAAAAAAAATTATGTAAATATGATTAATCTGAATATCAGAATAATTCTTTTTGGTATTGGTTCAACTACACTTACATCATCATAAGGTTTTTCATCACTAGAATTAATCTATTAATATTGCAAAATAATTTGTCATTAAACATTGCGATTTCAATAGTTACATAAGTTGCTTATGTAACTATTGATATCCGGAAAAATTGTTTTCAAAAAATCTAAAATTTCAAAATCTTTTAAAATTCTAAAAAATAATTTAAAATTCGCATAAATTTGAATCCGCATAAAACAAGACCTAAGTGTATGCAATATTTTGTTTAAGATACATAACAGAAATAAAATTTAAAACAAATATTTAGAATATTTAGAAATTGGAGGTGAAGTTGTATTTGTAACTATCTCTATATACTATTGACATTAAAAGCGCTATAATTAATTAAAAATAAACTTTTAAAAAAATTACTTGAACTCAAAATATGAGTTTCATTCATAATACTAGAAATAAAATAATTCATAATACTAGAAATAAAAAAAGTACAATTTTAAATAGAAAATTTTTATTTTGAAATATTGAGCAATTTGAAATGAAAATATATTCTGTTGTTGATATTAGTTAAACATTATCAAAATCGATAAATTGTATTTTATTATTTTTGTTTACTTTTGTAATTTATGGAAATATAAAAAATAAACTTTTAAACAAATTACTTGAACTCAAAATATGAGTTTCATTCATAATACTAGAAATAAAAAAAGTACAATTTTAAATAGAAAATTTTTATTTTCAAATATTGAGCAATTTGAAATGAAAATATATTCTGTTGTTGATATTAGTTAAACATTATCAAAATCGATAAATTGTATTTTATTATTTTTGTTTACTTTTGTAATTTATGGAAATATAAATTTAAAAAAAATAAAAACTCTACAATTTTCGAAACATTGAATTTGTTTCCAAAATATATTATCTTTACGATTCATTATCAATAATAAAAATTTAAAAAAAGTAATTGAACTAAAATGCTTTTCATGCATAATACCAAACATAATAATATTTTATAATATCAGAGCGTTTGAATCTCTCAACTGTAAAAAAAATATGAAAATTGTGCTTAGAGATGAGTTCTGAGTATTGTTTTTAAATTTTATTTTTGATTACGAATCTTTGCTATATTTTGGGGAAAAAAAATAAAATAAAATTGCAGACTTTTTATTTTTTTAAATTTGTCTCCCTAATTTACAAAAGAAAAATAAAATTGATCGAGTTTAATAATTTTTTAAGAAATTACATACAATTTGAGCTAATGCCAACATTAGCTCGTATGTTGTCATATTGAATAGTTTTTATATTCAATATTTCAAAATAAAAAATGTTCTATTTAAAATTGTACTTTTTTGATATTCAAGTAATTCAAGTAATTTTTTTAAAATTTTATTTTTGATTGTGAATTGTAAAGTAATTGTTTTATTTTGGAAAACAAATTTAATATTTTTTTTTAATTTCTGTTTCCCTAAATTACAAAAGTAAGCTAAAATAAAAATAAAATGTATTGAGTTTGATAATTAGTTTTAATAGATTACATACCAGCCATTGTTTTCTATTCAAATTGCGAAATATTTCAAATACAACAATATATATGTTTTTTACATAGTTACATAAATTGTAAATTGTATATCGGAAAAATGATTGCTATATTTTGGATCAAAATACACGTTTTATGTCAAGAGTATATTATAGATAGTAACATACATACAACTTCTTAGTCAATTTCGTTCTCATAAACTTTAAACCTCCATATATTGAGTTATATGTATTTTTTTAATTTTATTTTCGATTATGAATCGTAAAAAAATATTGTAGATACACTCCTTGTTCTAGTTTTATGTATATATGCGTTCCAAAAAAATCGCATAAATTGAATTCGCATAAGATTATATTAAAACTTCATATCAAACTAATGATTCGATAACAAATTCTGAAAAACCGCATAAATTAAGATTTGAATTCAAAAAACAATATAAAATCTCATAAAAATCGACAAAAATATATTTATTTCATTTATTAAAACAATAAACATAAAACAAATACGTTTAATCAAATACACACAAATATAATATTAATTCATTAATTACAGAAAATACATATCCAGAAAATAAGCTAAAACATATGTTTAAGAAAATTCTTATATACAAATTACATATGATTATTAATGGGAATTCTCTAGATGATATAATAATCAGCACTAGAATTTATCTCGTGAATATGATACGATATAAACGATTTAAATTGTTTCTTTTCTTGCAAAATAATTTGTCTTCAAACTTTGCGATTTTTAATTTTTAAGTCGCTTATGCAACTCTTGATATCCGAAAACAGATCAGTCAATCTGCGTTAAATATTAATTCTATTTCCGTATCGTATTAAGAATTAAGAATTTTGTTTTGTAAAATAAAATAAACTTAACGAGTATATCAGTTATGTAAACTTGGTTTGATTTAAAAACAGTGAAAGAACTAAAAAAATAATATTTCAAAATCTGTTAAAATTCTAAAACAACTTTAATTTAAATTAAAAATCGCTTAAATTTGAATTTGCATAAAACGCGACATGATCGTATTAATTTTAAATTTCATAATTTATATTTCCGTAAATTACAAAAGTAAGCAAAAATAAAAAAAAATAAATATTAATTATATTTCCGTATCGTATTAAGAATTTTGTTTTGTAAAATAAAAGAAACTTAACGAGTATATCAGTTATGTAAACTTGGTTTAATTTAAAAACAGTGAAAGAACTAAAAAAATAATATTTCAGAATATGTTAACATTCTAAAAAACTTTAATTTAAATTACAAATTTAAATTTTCTAAATAATTTGTCTTCAAACTTTGCGATTTTTAATTTTTAAGTTGCTTATGTAATTATTGATATCCGAAAACAGATCAGTCAATCTGCGTTAAATATTAATTATATTTCCGTATCGTATTAATAATTTTGTTTTGTAAAATAAAGAAACTTAACGAGTATATCATTTATGTAAACTTTTATCTCGTGAATATTGTACGATATCAACGATTTTATTGTTTCTTTTCTAAATAATTTGTCTTCAAACTTTGCGATTTTTAATTTTTAAGTTGCTTATGCAACTCTTGATATCCGAAAACAGATCAGTCAATCTGCGTTAAATATTAATTCTATTTCCGTATCGTATTAAGAATTTTGTTTTGTAAACTAAAATAAACTTAACGAGTATATCAGTTATGTAAACTTGGTTTAATTTAAAAACAGTGAAAGAACTAAAAAAAATAATATTTCAAAATCTGTTAAAATTCTAAAAAAAACTTTAATTTAAATTAAAAATCGCTTAAATTTGAATTTGCATAAAACGCGACATGATTGTATAATTTTAAATTTCAAAATTTATATTTCCGTAAATTACAAAAGTAAGCAAAAATAAAATTGATCGAGTTTGATAATTTGTTTTATGAAATTACAATTCTAAATAGATCTTTTATTCAAAAAATGTGCTAACACGTTTTTAAAGAAATTATGTAAATATGATTAATCTGAATATCAGAATAATTGTCTACATCGTTTTGGTATTGGTTCAACTACACTCACATCATCATAAGGTTTTATGATTTTAAATTAAAAATCGCTTAAATTTGAATTTGCATAAAACGCGACATGATTGTATTAATTTTAAATTTCAAAATTTATATTTCAGTAAATTACAAAAGTAAGCAAAAATAAAATTGATCGATTTTGATAATTTGTTTTATGAAATTGCAAATCTAAATAGATCTTTTATTCAAAAAATGTGCTAACACGTTTTTAAAGAAAGTATGTAAATATGATTAATCTGAATATCAGAATAATTGTCTGCATCGTTTTGGTATTGGTTCAACTACACTTACAACATCATAAGGTTAGAATTAATCTATTAATCTTGCAAAATAATTTGTCATTAAACATTGCGATTTTGAATTCTAAGTTACTTATGTAACTATTGATATCCGGAAAAATTGTTTTCAAAAAATCTAAAATTTCAAAATCTTTTAAAATTCTAAAAAATAATTTAAAATTCTCATAAAACAAGACCTGAGTGTATGCAATATTTTGTTCAAGATACATAGCAGAAATAAAATTTAAAACAAATATTTATAACTCAAGATATAGGCTTTAAGTTTAGGAAAGCGAAATTGGAGGTGAAGTTGTATTTGTAACTATATCTGTATACTCTTGACATTAAAAGCGCTATAATTAATTAAAAATAAACTTTTAAAAAAATTACTTGAACTCAACATATGAGTTTCATTGATAATACTAGAAATACAAAAAACACAATTTTAAATAGAAAATTTTTATTTTGAAATATTGAGCAATTTGAAATAAAAAAATATATTCTGTTGTTGATATTAGTTAAACATTATCAAAATCGAAAAATTGTATTTTATTATTTTTGTTTACTTTTGTAATTTATGGAAATAGAAATTTAAAAAAATTGTTTCCAAAATATATTATATTTACGATTCATTATCAAAAATAAAATTTTAAAAAAAGTACTTGAACTAAAATGCTTTTCATTCATAATACCAAACATAATAAGAAAAGTAATATATAACAAAATATGTTTTATGTTGATATTAGTTCATATTGTATGCTATTTCTTAAAAAAAATATCAAAATCGTTCAATTTTATTTTTATTTAGCTTGCTTTTATAATTTAGATAAATAAAAATGTAAAATAAAATATTTATTTATTTACATGATATTACAATAATATTGTAATTTCAATATCATGTAAATAAATACATATTTTCTTTTTAATTTCTATTTTTCTAAATTATAAAAGAAAGCTAAATAAAAAAATATAACGATTTTGATATTTTTTTTAAGAAATAGCATACAATATGAACTAATAGCAACATAAAACATATTTTGTTATATATTACTTTTCTTATTATGTTTGGTATATAGAATGATTAAAATCAGCTAAAAAAATAAAAAATCTACATTTTAAGAAAAATATATTTTTTTTCCAAAATATAGAGCAATAAGTTTTACGATTCATAATCAAAAACCAAATTTTAAAAAAATTGTCTATATTATAATTTTCATAAAAATATTTACAATTTATATATATATTGAAAAAATAGATTTGTTTATTATGAACATTTGAATAAACATCTACAATTTAGATTTGCAATTTCTTAAAAAAAATTGTATCAAACTTAAAACGAAAATGGCTGGGAAGTTTTATGTATGCAACTATCTTTGAACTAAATATATGATTTTCATCCATAATACCTAATCTAATAATAAATGTAAAATTCTTTAGCAATTTGAATAGAAAATGAGCTAACACATTTTTTTAGGAAATTCTGCAAATATGATTAATCCGAATCACTGAATAATTGTCTGCAAGATAGACATTTTTCTTATTCTTATTTTCAGCACAATTCGCAATAAAATGTGTAACCATAATGCGAATTTATACCAGATGGTACCAATGACGAATAAATGCAAATACGAGCGAATTCAAACCTTTTTAATTGTAAGCAATTGTGAATTATTAAAGAAATTTTTGTAAATACACAACGAAATGACTAAATATGTATACATACATATTGCTGTAAAATTGATTAAATATTTATTTATCCAATTGCAATATAAAGTTATATTGATTTATAGTTTTTTTTGTAAATTCAAACGGTTTGCTATTATGTCGTATCATATATTTGAACTAAATATATGATTTTCATTCATAATACCTAAGATAATAAGAAATGTAAAATTCTTTAGCAATTTGAATAGAAAATATATTTGGGATGCAAACAAAAAAGTGTTATTTTATGACAAATCAATAAACAGTTTAAAAAGTCTTATTAGTGTATAGATTTTTGGTTTGAACAAACATTTGTTTAAACTAAACAAAATATTTACGACATTATGACAATACGATATAATATCAGAGCGTTTGAATCTCTCAACTGTAAAAAATATGAAAATTGTGCTTAGAGATGAGTTCTGAGTATTTTTTTTTAAATTTTATTTTTGATTACGAATCGTTTGCTATATTTTGGGAAAATAAAATAACATTTCAGACTTTTTATTTTTTTTAAATTTATGTCCCCTAATTTACAAAAGAAAAATAAAATCGATCGAGTTTAATAATTTTTTAAGAAATTACATACAATTTGAGCTAATGCCAACATTAGCTCGTATGTTGCCATATTGAATAGTTTTTCTATTCAATATTTCAAAATAAAAAATGTTATATTTAAAATTGTACTTTTCTTATTATTTTTGGTATTATGAATAAAAATCATACCTTGAGTTCAAGTAATTTTTTTAAAATTTTATTTTTGATTGTGAATTGTAAAGCATTTGTTTTATGTTGGAAAAAAAATTGTCAATAGTATATTATAAAAAATGATGTTCTAAAATTTAATATTTTTTTTAATTTCTGTTTCCCTAAATTACAAAAGTAAGCTAAAATAAAAATAAAATGTATTGAGTTTGATAATTAGTTTGAAGAGATTACATACAATATCCATTGTTTTCTATTCAAATTGCTAAATATTTCAAATACAACAAAATATATGTTTTTTACATAGTTCCATAAATTGTATATCGGAAAAATGATTGCTATATTTTGGATAAAAATACACGTCTTAGCCAAGAGTATATTATAGATAGTAACATACATACAACTTCTTAGTCAATTTCGTTTTATAGATAGTAACATACATACAACTTCTTAGTTATATGTATTTTTTAATTTTCTTTTCGATTATGAATTATAAAAAAATATTGTAGATATACTCCTTGCATAATTTGAATTCGCATAACATTATATCCAACTTCATATCAAACTAATGATTCGATAAAAAATTCTGAAAAACCGCATAAATTAAGATTTGAATTCAAAAATCAATATAAAATCGCATAAAAATCGACAAAAATATATTAATTCATTTATTAAAACAATAAAAATAAAACAAATAATTCATTAATTACAGAAAATACATATCCAAAAAATAAGCTAAAACATTTGTTTACGAAAATGCTGATATACAAATTACATATGATTATTAATCGGAATTCTCTAGATGATATAATCATCAGCACTAGAATTTAGCTCGTGAATATGGTACGATATCAACGATTTAAATTGTTTCTTTTCTTGCAAAATAATTTGTATTCAAACTTTGCGATTTTTAATTTTTAAATAGCTTATTCAACTAAGCAAAAATTAAAGTGATCGATTTTGATAATTTGTTTTATGAAATTGCAAATCTAAATAGATCTTTTATTCAAAAAATGTGCTAACACGTTTTTAAAGAAATTATGTAAATATGATTAATCTGAATATCAGAATAATTCTTGTTGGTATTGGTTCAACTACACTTACATCATCATAAGGTTTTTCATCACTAGAATTAATCTATTAATATTGCAAAATAATTTGTCATTAAACATTGCGATTTCAATAGTTACATAAGTTGCTTATGTAACTATTGATATCCGGTAAAATTGTTTTCAAAAAATCTAAAATTTCAAAATATTTTAAAATTCTAAAAAATAATTTAAAATTCGCATTTGAATCCGCATAAAACAAGACCTGAGTGTATGCAATATTTTGTTTAAGATACATAACAGAAATAAAATTTAAAACAAATATTTAGAACTCAAGATATAGAGCTTTAAGTTTAGGAAAACGAAATTGGAGGTGAAGTTGTATTTGTAACTATCTCTATATACTCTTGACATTAAAAGCGCTAAAACTTTTAAAAAAATACTTGAACTCAAAATATGAGTTTCATTCATAATACTATAAATAAAAAAGTACAATTTTAAATAGAAAATTTTTATTTTGAAATATTGAGCAATTTGAAATGAAAATATATTCTGTTGTTGATATTAGTTAAACATTATCAAAATCGAAAAATTGTATTTTATTATTTTTGTTTACTTTTGTAATTTATGGAAATATAAAAAATAAACTTTTAAACAAATTACTTGAACTCAAAATATGAGTTTCATTCATAATACTAGAAATAAAAAAAGTACAATTTTAAATAGAAAATTTTTATTTTGAAATATTGAGCAATTTGAAATGAAAATATATTCTGTTGTTGATATTAGTTTGTGTCCCTAAATTACAAAATAATAATAAAATTTATCGAGTTTTATAATTTTTTAAGAAATTACATACATTATGAGCTAATGTCAACATTAGCTCATACGTTGCCATATTGATAGTTTTTCTATTCAATATTTCAAAATAAAAAATGTTCTATTTAAAATTGTAACAATTGTTTTATTTTTGAAAAAAAAAATATTGTAATAGTATACAAAATAATGTTCTAAATTGCATATTTTTTTAATTTCAGTTTACCTAAATTACAAAAGTAAGCTAAAATAAAATTTATTGAGCTTGATAATTTGTGTGCTAATGTCAACATATAAATTGTTTTATATTCAAATTGGTCAATATTTCAAAATACAAAAAAATTATATTTTTTTAAATAGTTCCATAAATTGTAAATCGGAAAAATGATTGCTAATATTTTGGAAAAAAAATACACGTTTTAGTAAACTTTAAAATCCCATATCTTGAGTTATATGTAATTTTTTTTTCGATTATGAATCGTAAAAATATTGTAGATAGTCTCGTTTTATGCGATAGATGCGTTCCAAAAAAAATCGCATAAATTATATTCTTCGTTTAAATCCGCATAAATTAAGATTTTAATTCAAAAATCAATACAAAATAGCATACAAAATCAACAAAAATATATTTTTTTTCATTTATTAAAAAAATAAATCAAATACGTTTAAACAATAAACATAAATATATAATATTAATTCATTAATTACAGAAAATACATATTCCAACAAATAATCAAAACATTTGTTTAAGAAAATTATCCATATGAGGAATTACCGAATCACTGATTAATTGTATTCACTAAATGATTTATATAGTAAATATGGTACACTATACAATTATTTAGATACTTAAATTGTTTCTTTCTCGTAAAATAATTTGTCTTCAAACTTTTGCGATTTTTAAGTTGATTATGCAACTCTTGATATCCGAATACATATCATTTTGCATATTAAGAATTTTGTTTTGTAAAATAAAAAAAATATAACGAGTGTATGAGTTATGTAAACTTGGTTTAATTTAAAAACAGTAACGAGCTAAGAAATTTCAAAATCTGTTAAAATTCTAAAAAAAAATAATTTAAACTTGAATCCGCGTAAAACGAGACCTGAGTGTATTTGTTTTAATGCTTAGTTATAAAAACATCGCAGAAAAATATACTCTAGCTTCATATAAAAATATCGATTTATTATGAAAAACCGTATATATTCAGATTTTAATTAAAAACGCAGAACAAAATCCCATTCAAAAATCAACAAAAATAGTGTTACGAAATTCAATACTTGAATTCAAATATAACGATGTTAAGGCCTGATTTAAAAATAGCATAATGCTTTCAAGTAACAGTGCTGTAATAGCAAACTGTAACATATATGTGGGCATTATTAAATAAAAGCTTTAAGTTGACCATTGATCGTATGTTGGCAACGCTGTATATTCGAATTCCACAGCTGGCTTATGTATTAGAAATCTCTAGACGGCTAACGATAAATCTAGAGTGCATATGGTAGTGTTATAAATAGTGGCAGAGGTTGCAGTCGTTAGTGTCAGAGACGCTTTTCGAATAAACATCAAATGAGTTCATTAAATTGTGTTGTGTTTTTCAAGTAAATTCGTGCAGATTTGAGAATTTATAAACGTGTATAAAAACATTGAGTGGCTATTTAATTCTGTGGTTGTTGTACATTTTGAATAAATAAAGAGTTGTCACAATTTGTAAACTACTAAACGGGTTTTATTTGCAATCAAAAGTATACGTTTAATATCTATTTATTTATTCCAAAAAATAAGCAAAACACATTTTTAGATTCTAACATCTTTGCATTTAAAAAAATAAAAAAAAATATCATATTTAATAAACATTATTACTAACAAATTATTTAAGTGTATCATCCGGCATCACATAAAACAAGAATGTTCCGACTTATAAACAGTGAGATAATTAAATGCTAATAATTTTTATTTGCAAATAGGCTACGTATAAACGTAGTAATAATCATATTGTCATCATATATCATTTTCATCATTAGAATTTATTTCGTGAATATGGTACGAGATCAACGATTTTTAGAGGCTTATAATGTGTCTTTTCTTGCAAAATAATTTGTCTTCAAACTTTGAGATTTTTAATTTGTAAGTTGCTCTTGATATCCGAAAACATATCAGTCAATGCGCGTAAATATTCAATTCTCTTTCCGTATCGTATTAAGAATTTTATTTTGTAAAATAAAACAAACTATAACGAGTATATCAGTTATGTAAACTTGGTTTAATTTAAAAACAGTAAAAGAACTAAAAAAACTAATATAGTGATTTTCATTCATAATACCTAAGATAATAAAAAATGTAAAATTCTTTAGCAATTTGAATAGAAAATATATTTGTATGTTGATAGTACTTCATATTGTATGAAATTTCGTAAAAGCAAAATTATCAAAATCGATAAATTATGTTTTTGTTTTGATTACCTTTGTAATTTATAGAAATATAAATTAAACAAAAAAAATATACAATAAACTTTAATACTACATATCCTGAGTTCTAAGTAATTTGGATTTCTAATTATTATTTTTTTAAATTTTATTTTTGATTATGAATCGAGAAAGTTATTGTTTTACAATCACGTCTTGTTTTATGCGGTTTCAAATTAATGCGATCTTCAAATTTAGGATTTTTTTTTTAATTTTAACATATTTTAAAAGTTTAGATGTGTTTTTTTTTATTCTAGTGATGAAAATGACTTTGAACCAGTTCTAAAACGTGATTCAGATTATTGATACAAATTTACAGAATTTCCTTAAAAAATGTTTTAGCTTAATTTTGTTTTAATAATTTTATGTTTTTTGCTGAAAATAATGAATAATGATTATATTTTTGTTTATTTTTTTAAACGGGTTTAGTTTTTACTGTTTAAGTAAATGAAATAAATATATAAAGATATAAACATAACTTGAATTCGCACAAAACGATACTCTATCTTCATATACAAAATAATGATTCGTTCCAAAATTATGAAAAATAGCATAAATTCAGATTTTAATTAAAATTTCAGAACAAATTCGCTACAAAAATCAACAAAAATAAATTTATTTAATTTACTTAAACAATAAAAACAACTACGTTACAAAAACAAATTAACACAACTATTTATAATTACTGAACAAGTGAACATTATCAAAAAATGATCTAACACATTTTTAAGGAAATTCTGTAAATACTATTAATCTGAATCACTGAATAATTGCCTGCATTCTTTTGACATTGGTTCAATGTCACGTACAATGTAGCAATTGAAAGTCAAACATTTTTCCTATTTTCTTTTTGCAACACAATTAGCAATAAAATGTGTAAACACAAGTCGAATTTATACCAGGTGGTACCAGTGGCATTATCCGTATGAAATGTGATTTTGGAAATTCTCCGTAAATAAATAATATATTTATGTTGCAGTATCTATACACAATTACATTCGTTCGCTTATACATTCTCTTCACAGAGTACTAGACACAAAAATATATTTATTTAATTTACTTAAACAATAAAAACAAATACGTTACAAACAAATAAACACAAATATTTATAATTACTGAAAAAGTGAACATTATCAAAAAATGATCTAACACATTTTTTAAGGAAATTCTGTAAATACGATTAATCTGAATAACTGAATAATTGTCTACATTCTTTTGACATTGGTTCAATGTCACGTACAATAAAAACAGCCGACATTTTTAGAACGTATCTCTAACAAATCTGTCTATGTGCTGCCTCCTCACATGTAATGTGTAACACTGATTAACAATAATAAAAATAATGTTTAAAAATTATTTGCACACCATTTTATATTTAAAATTGTACTTTTATTATTATTTGTGGTATTATGAATGAAAACCATATCTTGATATCAAGTAATTTTTTTAAAATTGTAGTTATTTAATTTTTAGTTTTAGTATCGTAAACATAATAATGTTATATTTTGGAAACAATATTTCGCATTTTATGTCAGGAGTATATTTCGTTTAAAATTAAACGATTTTGATTATTGTTTTAAGAAATTACAAATCTAAATAGATTTTATATTCAAATTGCTCAATATTTCAAAATAAAAAAAATTTTTTTGTAAATATATTTGCATTATGTCGTATTGTAATAAGTCGTAAAATATATTTTTCTAGTTTAAACACATTCTTGTTGTGATGCAAACAAAAAAGTGTTATTTTATGACAAACCAATAAAGATAGTTCAAAAAGTATTTTGTTTTTAGTTTGATTACCTTGTAATTTATAGAAATAGAAATTTAAAAAAAAATTAAAATAAACTTTAATACTGCATATACTCAGTTCTAAGTAATTTGGATTTCTAATTATTTTTTAAAATTTTATTTTTGATTATTAATCGTAAAAGTTATTGCTATACACTCACGTCTCGTTTTATGCGGTTTCAAATTTATGCGATATTTCAATTTAGGATTTTTTTTAAATTTTATCATATTTTAAAATTGTAGATGTGTTTTTTTAATTCTAGTGATGAAATGACTTTGAACCAGTTCCAAAACGACGCAGACAATTATTCAGTGATTCAGATTAATGATACAAATTTACAGAATTTCCTTAAAGAATGTTTTAGCTTATTTTTTTTGATAATTTAATGTTTTTTGCTGAAAATAATGAATAATGATATTTTTGTTTATTTTTTTAAACGTGTTTAGTTTTTACTGTTTAAGTAAATGAAATAAATATATAAAGACATAAAAGAATTCGCACAAAACTATACTCTATCTTCATATACACAATAATGATTCGTTCCAAAATTATGAAAAACCGCATAAATTCGGATTTTCATTAAAAAATCAGAACAAATTCGCTACAAAAATCAACAAAAATATATTTATTTAATTTACTTAAACAATAAAAACAACTACGTTACAAAAAAAACAAGTAAGAGTGCTATATTCGGCTATGCCGAATCTTATATACCCTTCACCTTTGTTGTGGATGCATTCTTATTTTTTATAATTAGTATATATGTATGTATGTACATTGCCCACTTTCAGCGTACAGCATCCTAAATTTATCAAGAACACAAAAAACAACGCCAAACGAAACAAAACACCAAAAGAAAAAACAAAAACAAAATACGCAAGGCAATGAAACCAACACACATCCAAACATACGTTTAATTGTATAAAAAACAACAACAACGCCAAAAGAAACAAAACACAAAAAAAGAGAGTAGGAGAGTAAGAGAGTAAGAGAGTAAGAGAGTAAGAGAGTAAGAGAGTAAGAGAGTAAGAGAGTAAGAGAGTAAGAGAGTAAGAGAGTAAGAGAGTAAGAGAGTAAGAGAGTAAGAGAGTAAGAGAGTAAGAGAGTAAGATAGTAAGAGAGTAAGAGAGTAATAGAGTAATAGAGTAAGAGAGTAAGAGAGTAAGAGAGTTAGAGAGTAAGAGAGTAAGAGAGTAAGAGAGTAAGAGAGTAAGAGAGTAAGAGAGTAAGAGAGTAAGAGAGTAAGAGTGTAAGATAGTAAGAGAGTAAGAGAGTAAGAGAGTAAGAGAGTAAGAGAGTAAGAGAGTAAGAGAGTAAGAGAGTAAGAGAGTAAGAGAGTAAGAGAGTAAGAGAGTAAGAGAGTAAGAGAGTAAGAGAGTAAGAGAGTAAGAGAGTAAGAGAGTAAGAGAGTAAGAGAGTAAGAGAGTAAGAGAGTAAGAGAGTAAGAGAGTAACCCCCATTTTAAGACAGTAAGAGAGCAAGAGAGTAACCCCCATTTTAAGACAGTAAGAGAGTAAGAGAGTAACCCCCATTTTAAAGGCCCAACTATAATATGCATACACTAGCTTAAGTCAGCTTAAGCAACTGTGCGAATACATATAAAATGTATGTGACAAACTATAATGTACTTAAGAGAGTTTCGTCAAATTTTATTTGCTTAAGCAAAGTGCGAAGCTGGTCTCACATTCCGCACGGAATCAGCTGTTTGTTTATTTTATACAAAAAAAATAGAGAAATAAATGAAAAGGATGAAGAACATTAATTTATTTTGATAAAATAATAAGAAATATTTATTTGTTTAATTGCATGTTGCACATAAATGTGCAAATGGAGCTAAATTGTTTTGAATGCACGTAAGTACATTATGGCCACCTAAAAGTTTCTTCGGATTTCCTTAAGCATTTGACAGACTTTTCGTACGGTTTTGACATTACCTTAAGCTAGCTTATGCTTATTATAGTTGGGCCTTAAGACAGTAAGAGAGTAAGAGAGTAAGAGAGTAAGAGAGTAAGAGAGTAAGAGAGTAAGAGAGTAAGAGAGTAAGAGAGTAAGAGAGTAAGAGAGTAAGAGAGTAAGAGAGTAAGAGAGTAAGAGAGTAAGAGAGTAAGAGAGTAAGAGAGTAAGAGAGTAAGAGAGTAAGAGAGTAAGAGAGTAAGAGAGCAAGAGAGCAAGAGAGCAAGAGAGCAAGAGAGCAAGAGAGCAATAGAGCAAGAGAGCAAGAGAGCAAGAGAGCAAGAGAGCAAGAGAGCAAGAGAGCAAGAGAGCAAGAGAGCAAGAGAGCATGAGAGAAAGAGAGCAAGAGAGCAAGAGAGCAAGAGAGCAAGAGAGCAAGAGAGCAAGAGAGTAACCCCCATTTTAAGACAGTAAGAGAGTAAGAGAGTAACCCCCATTTTAAAGGCCCAACTATAATATGCATACACTAGCTTAAGTCAGCTTAAGCAACTGTGCGAATACATATAAAATGTATGTGACAAACTATAATGTACTTAAGAGAGTTTCGTCAAATTGTATTTGCTTAAGCAAAGTGCGAAGCTGGTCTCACATTCCGCACGGAATCAGCTGTTTGTTTATTTTATACAAAAAAAATAGAGAAATAAATGAAAAGGATGAAGAGCATTAATTTATTTTGATAAAATAATAAGAAATATTTATTTGTGTAATTGCATGTTGCACATAAATGTGCAAATGGAGCTAAATTGTTTTGAATGCACGTAAGTACATTATGTCCACCTAAAAGTTTCTTCGGATTTCCTTAAGCATTTGACAGACTTTTCGTACGGTTTTGACATTACCTTAAGCTAGCTTATGCTTATTATAGTTGGGCCTTAAGACAGTAAGAGAGTAAGAGAGCAAGAGAGTAAGAGAGTAAGACATTAAGACAGTAAGAGAGTAAGAGAGCAAGAGAGTAAGAGAGTAAGAGAGTAAGAGAGTAAGAGAGTAAGAGAGTAAGAGAGTAAGAGAGTAAGAGAGTAAGAGAGTAAGAGAGTAAGAGAGTAAGAAAGTAAGAGAGTAAGAGAGTAAGAGAGTAAGAGAGTAAGAGAGTAAGAGAGTAAGAGAGTAAGAGAGTAACAGAGTAAGAGACTAAGAGACTAAGAGAGTAAGAGAGTAACCCCCATTTTAAGAGAGTAAGAGAGTAAGAGAGTAAGAGAGTAAGAGAGTAAGAGAGTAAGAGAGTAAGAGAGTAAGAGAGTAAGAGACTAAGAGAGTAAGAGAGTAAGAGAGTAAGAGAGTAAGAGAGTAAGAGAGTAAGAGAGTAAGAGAGTAAGAGAGTAAGAGAGTAAGAGAGTAAGAGAGTAAGAGAGTAAGAGAGTAAGAGAGTAAGAGAGTAAGAGAGTAAGAGAGTAAGAGAGCAAGAGAGTAAGAGAGTAAGAGAGTAAGAGAGTAAGAGAGTAAGAGAGTAAGAGAGTAAGAGAGTAAGAGAGCAAGAGAGCAAGAGAGCAAGAGAGCAAGAGAGCAAGAGAGCAAGAGAGCAAGAGAGCAAGAGAGCAAGAGAGCAAGAGAGCAAGAGAGCAAGAGAGCAAGAGAGCAAGAGAGCAAGAGAGCAAGAGAGCAAGAGAGTAACCCCCATTTTAAAGGCCCAACTATAATATGCATACACTAGCTTAAGTCAGCTTAAGCACCTGTGCGAATACATATAAAATGTATGTGACAAACTATAATGTACTTAAGAGAGTTTCGTCAAATTTTATTTGCTTAAGCAAAGTGCGAAGCTGGTCTCACATTCCGCACGGAATCAGCTGTTTGTTTATTTTATACAAAAAAAATAGAGAAATAAATGAAAAGGATGAAGAACATTAATTTATTTTGATAAAATAATAAGAAATATTTATTTGTTTAATTGCATGTTGCACATAAATGTGCAAATGGAGCTAAATTGTTTTGAATGCACGTAAGTACATTATGGCCACCTAAAAGTTTCTTCGGATTTCCTTAAGCATTTGACAGACTTTTCGTACGGTTTTGACATTACCTTAAGCTAGCTTATGCTTATTATAGTTGGGCCTTAAGACAGTAAGAGAGTAAGAGAGTAAGAGAGTAAGAGAGTAAGAGAGTAAGAGAGTAAGAGAGTAAGAGAGTAAGAGAGTAAGAGAGTAAGAGAGTAAGAGAGCAAGAGAGCAAGAGAGCAAGAGAGCAAGAGAGCAAGAGAGCAAGAGAGCAAGAGAGCAAGAGAGCAAGAGAGCAAGAGAGCAAGAGAGCAAGAGAGCAAGATAGCAAGAGAGCATGAGAGAAAGAGAGCATGAGAGAAAGAGAGCAAGAGAGCAAGAGAGTAACCCCCATTTTAAGACAGTAAGAGAGTAAGAGAGTAACCCCCATTTTAAAGGCCCAACTATAATATGCATACACTAGCTTAAGTCAGCTTAAGCAACTGTGCGAATACATATAAAATGTATGTGACAAACTATAATATACTTAAGAGAGTTTCGTCAAATTTTATTTGCTTAAGCAAAGTGCGAAGCTGGTCTCACATTCCGCACGGAATCAGCTGTTTGTTTATTTTATACAAAAAAAATAGAGAAATAAATGAAAAGGATGAAGAACATTAATTTATTTTGATAAAATAATAAGAAATATTTATTTGTTTAATTGCATGTTGCACATAAATGTGCAAATGGAGCTAAATTGTTTTGAATGCACGTAAGTACATTATGGCCACCTAAAAGTTTCTTCGGATTTCCTTAAGCATTTGACAGACTTTTCGTACGGTTTTGACATTACCTTAAGCTAGCTTATGCTTATTATAGTTGGGCCTTAAGACAGTAAGAGAGTAAGAGAGCAAGAGAGTAAGAGAGTAAGACATTAAGACAGTAAGAGAGTAAGAGAGCAAGAGAGTAAGAGAGTAAGAGAGTAAGAGAGTAAGAGAGTAAGAGAGTAAGAGAGTAAGAGAGTAAGAGAGTAAGAGAGTAAGAGAGTAAGAGAGTAAGAGAGTAAGAGAGTAAGAGAGTAAGAGAGTAAGAGAGTAAGAGAGTAAGAGAGTAAGAGAGTAAGAGAGTAAGAGAGTAAGAGAGTAAGAGAGTAAGAGAGTAAGAGAGTAAGAGAGTAAGAGAGTAAGAGAGTAAGAGAGTAAGAGAGTAAGAGAGTAAGAGAGTAAGAGAGTAAGAGAGTAAGAGAGTAAGAGAGTAAGAGAGTAAGAGAGTAAGAGAGTAAGAGAGCAAGAGAGTAAGAGAGTAAGAGAGTAAGAGAGCAAGAGAGCAAGAGAGCAAGAGAGCAAGAGAGCAAGAGAGCAAGAGAGCAAGAGAGCAAGAGAGCAAGAGAGTAACCCCCATTTTAAGACAGTAAGAGAGTAAGAGAGTAACCCCCATTTTAAAGGCCCAACTATAATATGCATACACTAGCTTAAGTCAGCTGGTCTCACATTCCGCACGGAATCAGCTGTTTGTTTATTTTATACAAAAAAAATAGAGAAATAAATGAAAAGGATGAAGAACATTAATTTATTTTGATAAAATAATAAGAAATATTTATTTGTTTAATTGCATGTTGCACATACATGTGCAAATGGAGCTAAATTGTTTTGAATGCACGTAAGTACATTATGGCCACCTAAAAGTTTCTTCGGATTTCCTTAAGCATTTGACAGACTTTTCGTACGGTTTTGACATTACCTTAAGCTAGCTTATGCTTATTATAGTTGGGCCTTAAGACAGTAAGAGAGCAAGAGAGTAAGAGAGTAAGACATTAAGACAGTAAGAGAGTAAGAGAGTAAGAGAGCAAGAGAGTAAGAGAGTAAGACATTAAGACATTAAGACAGTAAGAGAGTAAGAGAGCAAGAGAGTAAGAGAGTAAGAGAGTAAGAGAGTAAGAGAGTAAGAGAGTAAGAGAGTAAGAGAGTAAGAGAGTAAGAGAGTAAGAGAGTAAGAGAGTAAGAGAGTAAGAGAGTAAGAGAGTAAGAGAGTAAGAGAGTAAGAGAGTAAGAGAGTAAGAGAGTAAGAGAGTAAGAGAGTAAGAGAGTAAGAGAGTAAGAGAGTAAGAGAGTAAGAGAGTAAGAGAGTAAGAGAGTAAGAGAGTAAGAGAGTAAGAGAGTAAGAGAGTAAGAGAGTAAGAGAGTAAGAGAGTAAGAGAGTAAGAGAGTAAGAGAGTAAGAGAGTAAGAGAGTAAGAGAGTAAGAGAGTAAGAGAGTAAGAGAGTAAGAGAGTAAGAGAGTAAGAGAGTAAGAGAGTAAGAGAGTAAGAGAGTAAGAGAGTAAGAGAGTAAGAGAGTAAGAGAGTAAGAGAGTAAGAGAGTAAGAGAGTAAGAGAGTAAGAGAGTAAGAGAGTAAGAGAGTAAGAGAGTAAGAGAGTAAGAGAGTAAGAGAGTAAGAGAGTAAGAGAGTAAGAGAGTAAGAGAGTAAGAGAGTAAGAGAGTAAGAGAGTAAGAGAGTAAGAGAGTAAGAGAGTAAGAGAGTAAGAGAGTAAGAGAGTAAGAGAGTAAGAGAGTAAGAGAGTAAGAGAGTAAGAGAGTAAGAGAGTAAGAGAGTAAGAGAGTAAGAGAGTAACCCCCATTTTAAGACAGTACGAGAGTAAGAGAGTAAGAGAGTAAGAGAGTAATAGAGTAATAGAGTAAGAGAATAAGAGAGTAAGAGAGTAACCCCCATTTTAAGACAGTACGAGAGTAAGACAGCAAGAGTGTAAGAGAGTAAGACAGTAAGACAATAAGAGAGTAAGAGAGTAAGAGAGCAAGAGAGCAAGAGAGTAAGAGAGTAAGAGGGCAAGAGAGTAAGAGAGTAAGAGAGTAAGAGAGTAAGAGAGTAAGAGAGTAAGAGAGTAAGAGAGTAAGAGAGTAAGAGCGTAAGAGAGTAAGAGAGTAAGAGTAAGAGAGTAAGAGAGTAAGAGAGTAAGAGAGTAAGAGAGTAAGAGAGTAAGAGAGTAAGAGAGTAAGAGAGTAAGAGAGTAAGAGAGTAAGAGAGTAAGAGAGTAAGAGAGTAAGAGAGTAAGAGAGTAAGAGTGTAAGAGAGTAAGAGAGTAAGAGAGTAAGAGAGTAAGAGAGTAAGAGAGTAAGGGAGTAAGGGAGTAAGAGAGTAAGAGAGTAAGAGAGTAAGAGTGTAAAAGAGTAAGAGAGTAACCCCCATTTTAAGACAGTAAGAGAGTAAGAGAGTAAGAGAGTAAGAGTGTAAAAGAGTAAGAGAGTAACCCCCATTTTAAGACAGTAAGAGAGTAAGAGAGTAAGAGAGTAAGAGAGTAAGAGAGTAAGAGAGTAAGAGAGTAAGAGAGTAAGAGAGTAAGAGAGTAAGAGAGTAAGATAGTAAGAGAGTAAGAGAGTAAGAGAGTAAGAGAGTAAGAGAGTAAGAGAGTAAGAGAGTAAGAGAGTAAGAGAGTAAGAGAGTAAGAGAGTAAGAGAGTAAGAGAGTAAGAGAGTAAGAGGGTAAGAGAGTAAGAGAGTAAGAGAGTAAGAGAGTAAGAGAGTAAGAGAGTAAGAGAGTAAGAGAGTAAGAGAGTAAAAGAGTAAAAGAGTAAGAGAGTAAGAGAGTAAGAGAGTAAGAGAGTAAGAGAGTAACCCCCATTTTAAGACAGTAAGAGAGCAAGAGAGTAAGACAGTAAGACAGTAAGAGAGTAAGAGAGCAAGAGAGTAAGAGAGTAAGAGAGTAATAGAGTAAGAGAGTAAGAGAGTAAGAGAGTAAGAGAGTAAGAGAGTAAGAGAGTAAGAGAGTAAGAGAGTAAGAGAGTAAGAGAGTAAGAGAGTAGGAGAGTAGGAGAGTAAGAGAGTAAGAGAGTAAGAGAGTAAGAGAGTAAGAGAGTAAGAGAGTAAGAGAGTAAGAGAGTAAGAGAGTAAGAGAGTAAGAGAGTAAGAGAGTAAGAGAGTAAGAGAGTAAGAGAGTAAGAGAGTAAGAGAGTAAGAGAGTAAGACAGTAAGACAGTAAGAGAGTAAGAGAGTAAGAGAGCAAGAGAGCAAGAGAGCAAGAGAGCAAGAGAGCAAGAGAGCAAGAGAGCAAGAGAGCAAGAGAGCAAGAGAGCAAGAGAGCAAGAGAGCAAGAGAGCAAGAGAGCAAGAGAGCAAGAGAGCAAGAGAGCAAGAGAGTAAGAGAGTAAGAGAGTAAGAGAGTAAGAGAGTAAGAGAGTAAGAGAGTAAGAGAGTAAGAGAGTAAGAGAGTAAGAGAGTAAGAGAGTAAGAGAGTAAGAGATTAAGAGAGTAAGAGAGTAAGAGAGTAAGAGAGTAAGAGAGTAAGAGAGTAAGAGAGTAAGAGAGTAAGAGAGTAAGAGAGTAAGAGAGTAAGAGAGTAAGAGAGTAAGAGAGTAAGAGAGTAAGAGAGTAAGAGAGTAAGAGAGTAAGAGAGTAAGAGAGTAAGAGAGTAAGAGAGTAAGAGAGTAAGAGAGTAAGAGAGTAAGAGAGTAAGAGAGTAAGAGAGTAAGAGAGTAAGAGAGTAAGAGAGTAAGAGAGTAAGAGAGTAAGAGAGTAAGAGAGTAAGAGAGTAAGAGAGTAAGAGAGTAAGAGAGTACGAGAGTAAGAGAGTAAGAGAGTAAGAGAGTAAGAGAGTAAGAGAGTAAGAGAGTAAGAGAGTAAGAGAGTAAGAGAGTAAGAGAGTAAGAGAGTAAGAGAGTAAGAGAGTAAGAGAGTAAGAGAGTAAGAGAGTAAGAGAGTAAGAGAGTAAGAGAGTAAGAGAGTAAGAGAGTAAGAGAGTAAGATAGTATGAGAGTAAGAGGGTAAGAGAGTAACCCCCATTTTAAGACAGTAAGAGAGTAAGAGAGCAAGAGAGTAGAGAGTAACCCACATTTTAAGACAGTCTTTAGTATAATTTCATTGTGAACGGACGTGTTACAGTGTCGCTCTAAGAAAAATCAAATTTACAGTGGTTTAAAGTGAAATTTAATTTAAAAAATTACACAATAAAATATATCTTTTTATTTCCAATCGATTGGTATAAAAAAAACACAAAAAACTTCATACAAAATTAATTGCTTTTAATAAAATAAAAAGAAACTTTACTTAAATAAAATATTCTTAATATTTCTTTTCTGTTACACATAAAATATCGAAAAATAAACATAAAAATGAGTTCTCTCTGCAACGAGTGTAAAAAATCTCTCCCAACTTCGGGCAACTTTGTCAAGTGCTTAAACTGCAATTCAAACTACCACTTTTCCCCCTGTTCGTCGGTAAGCAAAACTACGTATGATAGTATGCATACTGATAGAAAAAACAACTGGAAGTGTCATATTTGCCGAAAAATAAAGTTACCATCCCCGCTACCACCGTGGTTGACATCAACCTTCTGCAAACTAATGATACCACCAATAATAAACAACAACGTGATGCCGATGATGTAAAGGAAAGCGATGATAATGCAAAACGATTTAAAGATTCTCTTTCTATCAATGCTCTAAACAATAATCTTTGCTCTGTACAAACAGATATAACAGAAATAAAAACAACAATGCAAACACTGGCACAAAATATTGATATCTCTCACTTCCAAATAAAAGAAGAAATACAAAACGCACTAACAACTATCACAAGTACACTTGCTAATTTAGCCACACAGGTCAGCGACCTTCATAATAAAAACGATGAAAACAAGAAACTAATAAACGAAATGGACAAACGCATCAACAAACTAGAACAAGAGGCTATTGGTAAAAATATTGAAATAAACAATGTTCAAAATATACAGATGAATGCAACTGATGTTGTTAAAAAAATAGCTGACTCTCTCACTGTCGGTATTGAACCGAACGATATTGATACTGCTTATCGTATACCAAAAAAGGAGAATAAAATAATTGTAAAATTCTCTTCTATCAACAAAAAGAAAGAATTGATGAGTAAAATACGCGCACATCGAGTTGATGCAAATGTACTAAGCGATGATACCAACAGCAACAATAATACCAACAACATAAATTACATATACATAAATGACGAATTAACCCCTACTAACCGCAGATTACTATGGCTTACCAAAGTGAAAGCAAAAGGTTGTAATTGGAAATTTGTTTGGGTCAAAAATGGTAACATTTTTGCCCGTAAAAGTGAGGGTTCCGCTGCCATAATTATCAGCAACGCTGCCGACATTGAGCTAATTACATCAGCAATTTAATTTCAAATATTAAAAAACATAAATATATTACACAAAAACACAAATTTCTTTTCTTTTTTTTAAAAAATAAAATTATGAACACACAAAAACAAACTCTTAATAACTTTAATCAAATAAATAAAACTTTCTTAAGTTATCCGTTGTCATTAATTTATATGAATATTCGCTCTTTACGCTCGCATTTTTCTGTATTTTTAACAACTATACAACAAATAATAAATGAAATAAAAATAATAGTTTTGGTAGAAACAAATATCTCTGACGATGAGAACGACCTGTATAGGATTAATGGTTACAACTCTATTTTTCTAAACCGAAAAGATGATAAAGGGAACAACAAGGGAGGTGGAGGTATCGCGGTGTATGTTAGAGAATCTCTCACCTACACACCGATTAGTACACCAACCAACTCATTTGAATCTCTTCAAATAGATGTCAACATAAACAACAATATGCTTTCCCTTCTTGCAATTTACCGTCCCCCATCACTCAATGTACGTTCTTTTATAACAGAGCTTGACCAAACAATAAATGCAGTATACAAAAAAAATGATATTCTAGTAGTGGGAGATATGAACATAGATATAAATAATGTAAATATCACAACAACAAATTATCTCAACACGATAATGTCGAATGGCCTGCAATGCATGATAAATGAGAGTACACGTGAGGATGTAAACAAAAATACTAGCACGTGCATTGACCATATGTTTATAAAAAAGCAACAATCAAGCTCTAATGCAGAGGCTTCAATTATAACAACAACGATTTCAGATCACTACTCTCTTTTTTGTAGTATGTATAAAGAAATGGAAAAAATACAGGGTTCGGAAACTAACAATTATCAGGGTTACAGTTTAAACAATATTAAAATAAATAAACTTATAAGTGAGACTAACTGGAATCAAATAATAGATCAAAACTCAAACACAACTGACATTTACAATAAAATTTCTGAAAAATTCGCCGAAATATATGAAAAATCTAAAAAAACGGTTGAAACCAAAAAACATAGAAAACAAAATGAGTGGATAAGTTCAAATTTAATTAAAAAATGTGATATACGCGATAAACTTTACAAAAAATGGCTAAATAATCGAAACAATAAGGATTATGAAAATAACTATAAAAAATATCGAAATTTATTAAACAAAGAAATAAAATATGAAAAAGACAAATTCTACAGAAACAAATTTATAGAAAATCGAAATAATATGCGTGGTACGTGGCAACTTATAAATGAAATAGTTGGTAAAAAGAAAAACAATATTGATGAAACAATAATAAAAAATTACAAATATGATAATATAAACACTATTATAAACAATTTTGCTATAAATTTTAAGGACAATGTGCAAAAATTAATTCATAGCTGCAATATCCGAACAATAAACAATTTTGAACCAGCAATTCAAAATTCTATATACATGGAAAACACAAATGAACAGGAAATCTTTAATATCTTAAGTAAACTAAACGTTAAAAAAGGAGCAGGAATTGACGGAATAAGACCTAAAGATATAAAAAACAATGCTTACTTTTTGACACCAATAATCACAAAGCTTGTAAACTCCAGTCTAGAAAATGCGACTATTCCAAAATCTTTAAAAACTTCCATTATAAGGCCAATTTACAAGAGTGGAGTCAAATCCGAATATAATAATTACAGACCTATTTCAATCCTACCTGTTCTAGAAAAAATACTTGAGGAAATTGTAGTAAAAAGATTAAACCATTTCCTAGAAAGGTATAAAATAATTAATAAAAACCTGGTTGGATTTCAAAAAGGTAAAAATATCAACGGACTCTTAGGAAACTTTGCAAACTTTATCAATAAATGCTTAAGCAAACAAATGCACTGCCTGGTATTATTTATTGATTTTAGCAAAGCATTTGACACTCTATCTCACACCAAACTTGTCCAAATATTAGAAAGAAATGGAATACGAGGTAATATTTTAAAATGGTTTAAAAGCTATCTCGATTGCAGATCGTATCGCATCAAAATCAATAACACTTTAAGTGAAGAGGTTTCAATTGATTATGGTGTCCCACAGGGTTCGAAACTTGGCCCAGTACTTTATATTCTATACGCAAATGACATGCTCAATGCTATGCAACAAAGTACAACTTTTGCATATGCAGACGATACTGCTGTAGTTGTTTCAAACAAAAACATTCACCTCGCCACTGAGATTATGCAAAATCAATTGAATGTAGCCACAAAATGGTGCCATGATAATGGCCTAAACATAAACTCAAGAAAAACTAAAATAATGCATATTAAGCCCACACACTTTGAACAACACAACATCCAGCTAAAATTCCACGAACTAACATGCTTACATAACACCAACAACCAGAACAATGATACTTGTACAACATATATTGAATTGGTTACATCATATAAATACCTGGGAGTATATGTTGATAATCATTTCAAATGGAATGTTAATGTAGAAAACCTTCAGAAAAAGCTTCGAAAATCAGCGTATATGATGTACCATTTAAGCAACTGTGCCACATATAGCGTACTAATCAAGCATATTTTTCAATGGTAGAATCATATATAAGGCATGGAATTGCAGCCTGGGGAAGTGCAACACATTGCAGACTGTTACAGAGTACCCAGGATCGTATTTTAAAAATTCTTAAGAAGAATCACCGGTTCTCTCAAAAAAATCAAAACAACATCAGCAATAACAACAATCACAACTCAAACATCAACAACTTTAATAGTATCAACAACAACATCAGCAACAACATCATCAGCAACACTAACATCAGCAACAACAGCCATAATACTAATATCAACAACAACATCGTCAACAGGAACATAAACAACAACACCAGAAGCAACAACAACATCAGTAACAATAACATCAGCAGCAATAACAACATCAACAACATCAGCAACAGCATACATAACGCAAACATCAACAACAACACCAGCAACAACAACAACAACGTCAACACGTTTAACACAAATAATAACACCAACAACAACATCATCGATAATGCCAACAACATTGCTAAGGACCAACATGTATTAAATGTTAAAAACATATACCGCATAACATTAGCAATCGAATTTTATAACGACCCGAGGTTCCTTAAGCCAATTGATCACCAATACAATACAAGACGTAGAGCAGAAGGACGTTTCAAGGTCGAGCGCTTTTTCAACAACTATGGAAAAAATTGTCTTGAAGTAGCTTTGCCAAACATTTTCAATAAATTGCCACTAAATCTTTTAAATATACTAAATGCCCAAAAAAGGAAAAAACTTTTAAAAACTTTTTTTGTCAGTTCACAATGAATGAATTATTGTAAATATTCAAAATCTTTCTCATTTAAATTAAAAATTGAATAAGTTTCAAAAACTTTTTATCATAATTTCCTGCAGACAAACCCATAGGGTTTCGCGGGTTTAGATTTAAGATATAATGTAAAATTAAATATTGAATAAAGATAAATATTGAGATTAAAAAAAAAAAAAGAGAGTAAGAGAGTAAGAGAGTAAGAGAGTAAGAGAGTAAGAGAGTAAGAGATTAAGAGATTAAGAGAGTAAGAGAGTAAGGGAGTAAGAGAGTAAGAGAGTAAGAGAGTAAGGGAGTAAGAGAGTAAGAGAGTAAGAGAGTAAGAGAGTAAGAGAGTAAGAGAGTAAGAGAGTTAGATAGTATGAGAGTAAGAGGGTAAGAGAGTAACCCCCATTTTAAGACAGTAAGAGAGTAAGAGAGTAGAGAGTAACCCACATTTTAAGACAGTAAGAGAGTAAGAGAGCAAGAGAGTAAGAGAGTAAGAGAGTAATAGAGTAAGAGAGTAAGAGAGTAAGAGAGTAAGAGAGTAAGAGAGTAAGAGAGTAAGAGAGTAAGAGAGTAAGAGAGTAAGAGAGTTAGAGAGTAAGAGAGTAAGAGAGTAAGAGAGTAAGAGAGTAAGAGAGTAAGAGAGTAAGAGAGTAAGAGAGTAAGAGAGTAAGAGAGTAAGAGAGTAAGAGAGTAAGAGAGTAAGAGAGTAAGAGAGTAAGAGAGTAAGAGAGTAAGAGAGTAAGAGAGTAAGAGAGTAAGAGAGTAAGAGAGTAAGAGAGTAAGATAGTAAGAGAGTAAGAGAGTAAGAGTGTAAGAGAGTAACCCCCATTTTAAGACAGTAAGAGAGTAAGAGAGTAAGAGAGTAAGAGAGTAAGAGAGTAAGAGAGTAAGAGAGTAAGAGAGTAAGAGAGTAAGAGAGTAAGAGAGTAAGAGAGTAAGAGAGTAAGAGAGTAAGAGAGTAAGATAGTAAGAGAGTAAGAGAGTAAGAGAGTAAGAGAGTAAGAGAGTAAGAGAGTAAGAGAGTAAGAGAGTAAGAGAGTAAGAGGGTAAGAGAGTAAGAGAGTAAGAGAGTAAGAGAGTAAAAGAGTAAGAGAGTAAGAGAGTAAGAGAGTAAGAGTGTAAGAGAGTAAGAGAGTAAGAGAGTAAGAGAGTAAGAGAGTAAGAGAGTAAGAGAGTAAGAGAGTAAGAGAGTAAGAGAGCAAGAGAGCAAGAGAACAAGAGAGCAAGAGAGTAACCCCCATTTTAAGACAGTAAGAGAGTAAGAGAGTAACCCCCATTTTAAAGGCCCAACTATAATATGCATACACTAGCTAAAGTCAGCTTAAGCAACTGTGCGAATACATATAAAATGTATGTGACAAACTATAATGTACTTAAGAGAGTTTCGTCAAATTTTATTTGCTTAAGCAAAGTGCGAAGCTGGTCTCACATTCCGCACGGAATCAGCTGTTTGTTTATTTTATACAAAAAAAATAGAGAAATAAATGAAAAGGATGAAGAACATTAATTTATTTTGATAAAATAATAAGAAATATTTATTTGTTTAATTGCATGTTGCACATAAATGTGCAAATGGAGCTAAATTGTTTTGAATGCACGTAAGTACATTATGGCCACCTAAAAGTTTCTTCGGATTTCCTTAAGCATTTGACAGACTTTTCGTACGGTTTTGACATTACCTTAAGCTAGCTTATGCTTATTATAGTTGGGCCTTAAGACAGTAAGAGAGTAAGAGAGCAAGAGAGTAAGACATTAAGACATTAAGACAGTAAGAGAGCAAGAGAGTAAGAGAGTAAGAGAGTAAGAGAGTAAGATAGTAAGAGAGTAAGAGAGTAAGAGAGTAAGAGACTAAGAGAGTAAGAGAGTAAGAGAGTAAGAGAGTAAGAGAGTAAGAGAGTAAGAGAGTAAGAGAGTAAGAGAGCAAGAGAGTAAGAGAGTAAGAGAGCAAGAGAGTAAGAGAGTAAGAGAGTAAGAGACTAAGAGAGTAAGAGAGTAAGAGAGTAAGAGAGTAACCCCCATTTGAAGACAGTAAGAGAGTAAGAGAGTAAGAGAGTAAGAGAGTAAGAGAGTAAGAGAGTAAGAGAGTAAGAGAGTAAGAGAGTAAGAGAGTAAGCGAGTAAGCGAGTAAGCGAGTAAGCGAGTAAGCGAGTAAGCGAGTAAGCGAGTAAGAGAGTAAGAGAGTAAGAGAGTAAGAGAGTAAGAGAGCAAGAGAGCAAGAGAGTAAGAGAGTAAGAGAGTAAGAGAGTAAGAGAGTAAGAGAGTAAGAGAGTAAGAGAGTAAGAGAGTAAGAGAGTAAGAGAGTAAGAGAGTAAGAGAGTAAGAGAGTAAGAGAGTAAGAGAGTAAGAGAGTAAGCGAGTAAGAGAGTAAGAGAGTAAGAGAGTAAGCGAGTAAGCGAGTAAGCGAGTAAGCGAGTAAGCGAGTAAGCGAGTAAGCGAGTAAGCGAGTAAGCGAGTAAGCGAGTAAGCGAGTAAGCGAGTAAGAGAGTAAGAGAGTAAGAGAGTAAGAGAGTAAGAGAGTAAGAGAGTAAGAGAGTAAGAGAGTAAGAGAGTAAGAGAGTAAGAGAGTAAGAGAGTAAGAGAGTAAGAGAGTAAGAGAGTAAGAGAGTAAGAAAGTAAGAGAGTAAGAGAGTAAGAGAGTAAGAGAGTAAGAGAGTAAGAGAGTAAGAGAGTAAGAGAGTAAGAGAGTAAGAGAGTAAGAGAGTAAGAGAGTAAGAGAGTAAGAGAGTAAGAGAGTAAGAGAGTAAGAGAGTAAGAGAGTAAGAGAGTAAGAGAGTAAGAGAGTAAGAGAGTAAGAGAGTAAGAGAGTAAGAGAGTAAGAGAGTAAGAGAGTAAGAGAGTAAGAGAGTAAGAGAGTAAGAGAGTAAGAGAGTAAGAGAGTAAGAGAGTAAGAGAGTAAGAGAGTAAGAGAGTAAGAGAGTAAGAGAGTAAGAGAGTAAGAGAGTAAGAGAGTAAGAGAGTAAGAGAGTAAGAGAATAAGAGAATAAGAGAATAAGAGAATAAGAGAATAAGAGAATAAGAGAATAAGAGAGTAAGAGAGTAAGAGAGTAAGAGAGTAAGAGAGCAAGAGAGCAAGAGAGCAAGAGAGCAAGAGAGCAAGAGAGCAAGAGAGCAAGAGAGGAAGATAGTAACCCCCATTTTAAGACAGTAAGAGAGTAAGAGAGTAACCCCCATTTTAAAGGCCCAACTATAATATGCATACACTAGCTTAAGTCAGCTTAAGCAACTGTGCGAATACATATAAAATGTATCTGACAAACTATAATGTACTTAAGAGAGTTTCGTCAAATTTTATTTGCTTAAGCAAAGTGCGAAGCTGGTCGCACATTCCGCACGGAATCAGCTGTTTGTTTATTTTATACAAAAAAAATAGAGAAATAAATGAAAAGGATGAAGAACATTAATTTATTTTGATAAAATAATAAGAAATACTTATTTGTTTAATTGCATGTTGCACATAAATGTGCAAATGGAGCTAAATTGTTTTGAATGCACGTAAGTACATTATGGCCACCTAAAAGTTTCTTCGGATTTCCTTAAGCATTTGACAGACTTTTCGTACGGTTTTGACATTACCTTAAGCTAGCTTATGCATATTATAGTTGGGCCTTAAGACAGTAAGAGAGTAAGAGAGCAAGAGAGTAAGAGAGTAAGACATTAAGACAGTAAGAGAGTAAGAGAGCAAGAGAGTAAGAGAGTAAGAGAGTAAGAGAGTAAGAGAGTAAGATAGTAAGAGAGTAAGAGAGTAAGAGAGTAAGAGAGTAAGAGAGTAAGAGAGTAAGAGAGTAAGAGAGTAAGAGAGTAAGAGAGTAAAAGAGTAAGAGAGTAAGAGAGTAAGAGAGTAAGAGAGTAAGAGAGTAAGAGAGTAAGAGAGTAAGAGACTAAGAGAGTAAGATAGTAAGAGAGTAAGAGAGTAAGAGAGTAAGAGAGCAAGAGAGCAAGAGATTAAGAGAGTAAGAGAGTAAGAGAGTAAGAGAGTAAGAGAGTAAGAGACTAAGAGACTAAGAGACTAAGAGAGTAAGAGAGTAAGAGAGTAAGAGAGTAAGAGAGTAAGAGGGTAAGAGGGTAAGAGAGTAAGAGAGTAAGAGAGTAAGAGAGTAAGAGAGTAAGAGAGTAAGAGAGTAAGAGAGTAAGAGAGTAAGAGAGTAAGAGAGTAAGAGAGTAAGAGAGTAAGAGAGTAAGAGAGTAAGAGAGTAAGAGAGTAAGAGAGTAAGAGAGTAAGAGAGTAAGAGAGTAAGAGAGTAAGAGAGTAAGAGAGTAAGAGAGTAAGAGAGTAAGAGAGAAAGAGAGTAAGAGAGTAAGAGAGTAAGAGAGTAAGAGAGTAAGAGAGTAAGAGAGTAAGAGAGTAAGAGAGTAAGAGAGTAAGAGAGTAAGAGAGTAAGAGAGTAAGAGAGTAAGAGAGTAAGAGAGTAAGAGAGTAAGAGAGTAAGAGAGTAACCCCCATTTTAAGACAGTAAGAGAGTAAGAGAGCAAGAGAGCAAGAGAGCAAGAGAGCAAGAGAGCAAGAGAGTAAGACAGTAAGACAGTAAGAGAGTAAGAGAGTAAGAGAGTAAGAGAGTAAGAGAGTAGGAGAGTAAGAGAGTAAGAGAGTAAGAGAGTAAGAGAGTAAGAGAGTAAGAGAGTAAGAGAGTAAGAGAGTAAGAGAGTAAGAGAGTAAGAGAGTAAGAGAGTAAGAGAGTAAGAGAGTAAGAGAGTAAGAGAGTAAGAGAGTAAGAGAGTAAGAGAGTAAGAGAGTAAGAGAGTAAGAGAGTAAGAGAGTAAGAGAGTAAGAGAGTAAGAGAGTAAGAGAGTAAGAGAGTAAGAGAGTAAGAGAGTAAGAGAGTAAGAGAGTAAGAGAGTAAGAGAGTAAGAGAGTAAGAGAGTAAGAGAGTAAGAGAGTAAGAGAGTAAGAGAGTAAGAGAGTAAGAGAGTAAGAGAGTAAGAGAGTAAGAGAGTAAGAGAGTAAGAGAGTAAGAGAGTAAGAGAGTAAGAGAGTAAGAGAGTAAGAGAGTAAGAGAGTAAGCGAGTAAGCGAGTAAGCGAGTAAGAGAGTAAGAGAGTAAGAGAGTAAGAGAGTAAGAGAGTAAGAGAGTAAGAGAGTAAGCGAGTAAGCGAGTAAGCGAGTAAGCGAGTAAGCGAGTAAGAGAGTAAGAGAGTAAGAGAGTAAGAGAGTAAGAGAGTAAGAGAGTAAGAGAGTAAGAGAGTAAGAGAGTAAGAGAGTAAGAGAGTAAGAGAGTAAGAGAGTAAGAGAGTAAGAGAGTAAGAGAGTAAGAGAGTAAGAGAGTAAGAGAGTAAGAGAGTAAGAGAGTAAGAGAGTAAGAGAGTAAGAGAGTAAGAGAGTAAGAGAGTAAGAGAGTAAGAGAGTAAGAGAGTAAGAGAGTAAGAGAGTAAGAGAGTAAGAGAGTAAGAGAGTAAGAGAGTAAGAGAGTAAGAGAGTAAGAGAGTAAGAGAGTAAGAGAGTAAGAGAGTAAGAGAGTAAGAGAGTAAGAGAGTAAGAGAGTAAGAGAGTAAGAGAGTAACAGAGTAAGAGAGTAAGAGAGTAAGAGAGTAAGAGAGTAAGAGAGTAAGAGAGTAAGAGAGTAAGAGAGTAAGAGAGTAAGAGAGTAAGAGAGTAAGAGAGTAAGCGAGTAAGAGAGTAAGAGAGTAAGAGAGTAAGAGAGTAAGAGAGTAAGCGAGTAAGCGAGTAAGCGAGTATGCGAGTAAGAGAGTAAGAGAGTAAGAGAGTAAGAGAGTAAGAGAGTAAGAGAGTAAGAGAGTAAGAGAGTAAGAGAGTAAGAGAATAAGAGAGTAAGAGAGTAAGAGAGTAAGAGAGTAAGAGAGTAAGAGAGTAAGAGAGTAAGAGAGTAAGAGAGTAAGAGAGTAAGAGAGTAAGAGAGTAAGAGAGTAAGAGAGTAAGAGAGTAAGAGAGTAAGAGAGTAAGAGAGTAAGAGAGTAAGAGAGTAAGAGAGTAAGAGAGTAAGAGAGTAAGAGAGTAAGAGAGTAAGAGAGTAAGAGAGTAAGAGAGTAAGAGAGTAAGAGAGTAAGAGAGTAAGAGAGTAAGAGAGTAAGAGAGTAAGAGAGTAAGAGAGTTAGAGAGTTAGAGAGTAAGAGAGTAAGAGAGTAAGAGAGTAAGAGAGTAAGAGAGTAAGAGAGTAAGAGAGTAAGAGAGTAAGAGAGTAAGAGAGTAAGAGAGTAAGAGAGTAAGAGAGTAAGAGAGTAAGAGAGTAAGAGAGTAAGAGAGTAAGAGAGTAAGAGAGTAAGAGAGTAAGAGAGTAAGAGAGTAAGAGAGTAAGAGAGTAAGAGAGTAAGAGAGTAAGAGAGCAAGAGAGGAAGAGAGTAACCCCCATTTTAAGACAGTAAGAGAGTAAGAGAGTAACCCCCATGTTAAAGGCCCAACTATAATATGCATGCACTAGCTTAAGTCAGCTTAAGCAACTGTGCGAATACATATAAAATGTATGTGACAAACTATAATGTACTTAAGAGAGTTTCGTCAAATTTTATTTGCTTAAGCAAAGTGCGAAGCTGGTCGCACATTCCGCACGGAATCAGCTGTTTGTTTATTTTATACAAAAAAAATAGAGAAATAAATGAAAAGGATGAAGAACATTAATTTATTTTGATAAAATAATAAGAAATACTTATTTGTTTAATTGCATGTTGCACATAAATGTGCAAATGGAGCTAAATTGTTTTGAATGCACGTAAGTACATTATGGCCACCTAAAAGTTTCTTCGGATTTCCTTAAGCATTTGACAGACTTTTCGTACGGTTTTGACATTACCTTAAGCTAGCTTATGCATATTATAGTTGGGCCTTAAGACAGTAAGAGAGTAAGAGAGCAAGAGAGTAAGAGAGTAAGACATTAAGACAGTAAGAGAGTAAGAGAGCAAGAGAGTAAGAGAGTAAGAGAGTAAGAGAGTAAGAGAGTAAGAGAGTAAGAGAGTAAGAGAGTAAGAGAGTAAGAGAGTAAGAGAGTAAGAGAGTAAGAGAGTAAGAGATTAAGAGAGTAAGAGAGTAAGAGAGTAAGAGAGTAAGAGAGTAAGAGAGTAAGAGAGTAAGAGAGTAAGAGAGTAAGAGAGTAAGAGAGTAAGAGAGTAAGAGAGTAAGAGAGTAAGAGAGTAAGAGAGTAAGAGAGTAAGAGACTAAGAGAGTAACCCCCATTTTAAGACAGTAAGAGAGTAAGAGAGTAAGAGAGTAAGAGAGTAATAGAGTAAGAGAGTAAGAGAGTAAGAGAGCAAGAGAGCAAGAGATTAAGAGAGTAAGAGAGTAAGAGACTAAGAGACTAAGAGACTAAGAGAGTAAGAGAGTAAGAGAGTAAGAGAGTAAGAGAGTAAGAGAGTAAGAGAGTAAGAGAGTAAGAGAGTAAGAGGGAAAGAGAGTAAGAGAGTAAGAGAGTAAGAGAGTAAGAGAGTAAGAGAGTAAGAGAGTAAGAGAGTAAGAGAGTAAGAGAGTAAGAGAGTAAGAGAGTAAGAGAGTAAGAGAGTAAGAGAGTAAGAGAGTAAGAGAGTAAGAGAGTAAGAGAGTAAGAGAGTAAGAGAGTAAGAGAGTACGAGAGTAAGAGAGTAAGAGAGTAAGAGAGTAAGAGAGTAAGAGAGTAAGAGAGTAAGAGAGTAAGAGAGTAAGAGAGTAAGAGAGTAAGAGAGTAAGAGAGTAAGAGAGTAAGAGAGTAAGAGAGTAAGAGAGTAAGAGAGTAAGAGAGTAAGAGAGTAAGAGAGTAAGAGAGTAAGAGAGTAAGAGAGTAAGAGAGTAAGAGAGTAAGAGAGTAAGAGAGTAAGAGAGTAAGAGAGTAAGAGAGTAAGAGAGTAAGAGAGTAAGAGAGTAAGAGAGTAAGAGAGTAAGAGAGTAAGAGAGTAAGAGAGTAAGAGAGTAAGAGAGTAAGAGAGTAAGAGAGTAAGAGAGTAAGAGAGTAAGAGAGTAAGAGAGTAAGAGAGTAAGAGAGTAAGAGAGTAAGAGAGTAAGAGAGTAAGAGAGTAAGAGAGTAAGAGAGTAAGAGAGTAAGAGAGTAAGAGAGTAACCCCCATTTTAAGACAGTAAGAGAGTAAGAGAGCAAGAGAGCAAGAGAGTAAGACAGTAAGACAGTAAGACAGTAAGACAGTAAGACAGTAAGACAGTAAGAGAGTAAGAGAGTAAGAGAGTAAGACAGTAAGAGAGTAAGAGATTAAGAGAGTAAGAGAGTAAGAGAGTAAGAGAGTAAGAGAGTAAGAGAGTAAGAGAGTAAGAGAGTAAGAGAGTAAGAGAGTAAGAGAGTAAGAGAGTAAGAGAGTAAGAGAGTAAGAGAGTAAGAGAGTAAGAGAGTAAGAGAGTAAGAGAGTAAGAGAGTAAGAGAGTAAGAGAGTAAGAGAGTAAGAGAGTAAGAGAGTAAGAGGGTAAGAGAGTAAGAGGGTAAGAGAGTAAGAGAGTAAGCGAGTAAGCGAGTAAGCGAGTAAGAGAGTAAGAGAGTAAGAGAGTAAGAGAGTAAGAGAGTAAGAGAGTAAGAGAGTAAGAGAGTAAGAGAGTAAGAGAGTAAGAGAGTAAGAGAGTAAGAGAGTAAGAGAGTAAGAGAGTAAGAGAGTAAGAGAGTAAGAGAGTAAGAGAGTAAGAGAGTAAGAGAGTAAGAGAGTAAGAGAGTAAGAGAGTAAGAGAGTAAGAGAGTAAGAGTGTAAGAGAGTAAGAGAGTAACCCCCTTTCTAAGACAGTAAGAGAGTAAGAGAGCAAGAGAGCAAGAGAGCAAGAGAGCAAGAGAGCAAGAGAGCAAGAGAGCAAGAGAGCAAGAGAGCAAGAGAGTAAGACAGTAAGAGAGTAAGAGAGTAAGAGAGTAAGAGAGTAAGAGAGTAAGAGAGTAAGAGGGTAAGAGAGTAAGAGAGTAAGAGAGTAAGAGAGTAAGAGAGTAAGAGAGTAAGAGAGTAAGAGAGTAAGAGAGTAAGGGAGTAAGAGAGTAAGAGAGTAAGAGAGTAAGAGAGTAAGAGAGTAAGAGAGTAAGAGAGTAAGAGAGTAAGAGAGTAAGAGAGTAAGAGAGTAAGAGAGTAAGAGAGTAAGAGAGTAAGAGAGTAAGAGAGTAAGAGAGTAAGAGAGTAAGAGAGTAAGAGAGTAAGAGAGTAAGAGAGTAAGAGAGTAAGAGAGTAAGAGAGTAAGAGAGTAAGAGAGTAAGAGAGTAAGAGAGTAAGAGAGTAAGAGAGTAAGAGAGTAAGAGAGTAAGAGAGTAAGAGAGTAAGAGAGTAAGAGAGTAAGAGAGTAAGAGAGTAAGAGAGTAAGAGAGTAAGAGAGTAAGAGAGTAAGAGAGTAAGAGAGTAAGAGAGTAAGAGAGTAAGAGAGTAAGAGAGTAAGAGAGTAAGAGAGTAAGAGAGTAAGAGAATAAGAGAGTAAGAGAGTAAGAGAGTAAGAGAGTAACCCCCATTTTAAGACAGTAAGAGAGTAAGAGAGTAAGAGAGTAAGAGAGTAATAGAGTAAGAGAGTAAGAGAGTAAGAGAGTAAGAGAGTAAGAGAGTAAGAGAGTAAGAGAGTAAGAGAGTAATAGAGTAAGAGAGTAAGAGAGTAAGAGAGTAATAGAGTAAGAGAGTAAGAGAGTAAGAGAGTAAGAGAGTAAGAGAGTAAGAGAGTAAGAGAGTAAGAGAGTAAGAGAGTAAGAGAGTAAGAGAGTAAGAGAGTAAGAGAGTAAGAGAGTAAGAGAGCAAGAGATTAAGAGAGTAAGAGAGTAAGAGAGTAAGAGAGTAAGAGGGTAAGAGAGTAAGAGAGTAAGAGAGTAAGAGAGTAAGAGAGTAAGAGAGTAAGAGAGTAAGAGAGTAAGAGAATAAGAGAATAAGAGAATAAGAGAGTAAGAGAGTAAGAGAGTAAGAGAGTAAGAGAGTAAGAGAGTAAGAGAGTAAGAGAGTAAGAGAGTAAGAGAGTAAGAGAGTAAGAGAGTAAGAGAGTAAGAGAGTAAGAGAGTAAGAGAGTAAGAGAGTAAGAGAGTAAGAGAGTAAGAGAGTAAGAGAGTAAGAGAGTAAGAGAGTAAGAGAGTAAGAGAGTAAGAGAGTAAGAGAGTAAGAGAGTAAGAGAGTAAGAGAGTAAGAGAGTAAGAGAGTAAGAGAGTAAGAGAGTAAGAGAGTAAGAGAGTAAGAGAGTAAGAGAGTAAGAGTAAGAGAGTAAGAGAGTAAGAGAGTAAGAGAGTAACCCCCTTTTTAAGACAGTAAGAGAGTAAGAGAGCAAGAGAGCAAGAGAGCAAGAGAGTAAGACAGTAAGAGAGTAAGAGAGTAAGAGAGTAAGAGAGTAAGAGAGTAAGAGGGTAAGAGAGTAAGAGAGTAAGAGAGTAAGAGAGTAAGAGAGTAAGAGAGTAAGGGAGTAAGAGAGTAAGAGAGTAAGAGAGTAAGAGAGTAAGAGAGTAAGAGAGTAAGAGAGTAAGAGAGTAAGAGAGTAAGAGAGTAAGAGAGTAAGAGAGTAAGAGAGTAAGAGAGTAAGAGAGTAAGAGAGTAAGAGAGTAAGAGAGTAAGAGAGTAAGAGAGTAAGAGAGTAAGAGAGTAAGAGAGTAAGAGAGTAAGAGAGTAAGAGAGTAAGAGAGTAAGAGAGTAAGAGAGTAAGAGAGTAAGAGAGTAAGAGAGTAAGAGAGTAAGAGAGTAAGAGAGTAAGAGAGTAAGAGAGTAAGAGAGTAAGAGAGTAAGAGAGTAAGAGGGTAAGAGAGTAAGAGAGTAAGCGAGTAAGCGAGTAAGAGAGTAAGAGAGTAAGAGAGTAAGAGAGTAAGAGAGTAAGAGAGTAAGAGAGTAAGAGAGTAAGAGAGTAAGAGAGTAAGAGAGTAAGAGAGTAAGAGAGTAAGAGAGTAAGAGAGTAAGAGAGTAAGAGAGTAAGAGAGTAAGAGAGTAAGAGAGTAAGAGAGTAAGAGAGTAAGAGAGTAAGAGAGTAACCCCCATTTTAAGACAGTAAGAGAGTAAGAGAGTAAGAGAGTAATAGAGTAAGAGAGTAAGAGAGTAAGAGAGTAAGAGAGTAAGAGAGTAAGAGAGTAAGAGAGTAATAGAGTAAGAGAGTAAGAGAGTAAGAGAGTAAGAGAGTAATAGAGTAAGAGAGTAAGAGAGTAAGAGAGTAAGAGAGTAAGAGAGTAAGAGAGTAAGAGAGTAAGAGAGTAAGAGAGTAAGAGAGTAAGAGAGTAAGAGAGTAAGAGAGTAAGAGAGTAAGAGAGTAAGAGAGCAAGAGATTAAGAGAGTAAGAGAGTAAGAGACTAAGAGACTAAGAGAGTAAGAGAGTAAGAGGGTAAGAGAGTAAGAGAGTAAGAGAGTAAGAGAGTAAGAGAGTAAGAGAGTAAGAGAATAAGAGAATAAGAGAATAAGAGAGTAAGAGAGTAAGAGAGTAAGAGAGTAAGAGAGTAAGAGAGTAAGAGAGTAAGAGAGTATGAGAGTAAGAGAGTAAGAGAGTAAGAGAGTAAGAGAGTAAGAGAGTAAGAGAGTAAGAGAGTAAGAGAGTAAGAGAGTAAGAGAGTAAGAGAGTAAGAGAGTAAGAGAGTAAGAGAGTAAGAGAGTAAGAGAGTAAGAGAGTAAGAGTAAGAGAGTAAGAGAGTAAGAGAGTAAGAGAGTAAGAGAGTAAGAGAGTAAGAGAGTAAGAGAGTAAGAGAGTAAGAGAGTAAGAGAGTAAGAGAGTAAGAGAGTAAGAGAGTAAGAGAGTAAGAGAGTAAGAGAGTAAGAGAGTAAGAGAGTAAGAGAGTAAGAGAGTAAGAGAGTAAGAGAGTAAGAGAGTAAGAGAGTAAGAGAGTAAGAGAGTAAGAGAGTAAGAGAGTAAGAGAGTAAGAGAGTAAGAGAGTAAGAGAGTAAGAGAGTAAGAGAGTAAGAGAGTAAGAGAGTAAGAGAGTAAGAGAGTAAGAGAGTAAGAGAGTAAGAGAGTAAGAGAGTAACCCCCATTTTAAGACAGTAAGAGAGTAAGAGAGTAAGATAGTAAGAGAGTAAGAGAGTAACCCCCATTTTAAGACAGTAAGAGAGTAAGAGAGCAAGAGAGTAAGACAGTAAGACAGTAAGACAGTAAGACAGTAAGACAGTAAGACAGTAAGAGAGTAAGAGAGTAAGAGAGTAAGAGAGTAAGAGAGTAAGAGAGTAAGAGGGTAAGAGAGTAAGAGAGTAAGCGAGTAAGCGAGTAAGAGAGTAAGAGAGTAAGAGAGTAAGAGAGTAAGAGAGTAAGAGAGTAAGAGAGTAAGAGAGTAAGAGAGTAAGAGAGTAAGAGAGTAAGAGAGTAAGAGAGTAAGAGAGTAAGAGAGTAAGAGAGTAAGAGAGTAAGAGAGTAAGAGAGTAAGAGAGTAAGAGAGTAAGAGAGTAAGAGAGTAAGAGAGTAAGAGAGTAAGAGAGTAAGAGAGTAAGAGAGTAAGAGAGTAAGAGAGTAAGAGAGTAAGAGAGTAAGAGAGTTAGAGAGTAAGAGAGTAAGAGAGTAAGAGAGTAAGAGAGTAAGAGAGTAAGAGAGTAAGAGAGTAAGAGAGTAAGAGAGTAAGAGAGTAAGAGAGTAAGAGAGTAAGAGAGTAAGAGAGTAAGAGAGTAAGAGAGTAAGAGAGTAAGAGAGTAAGAGAGTAAGAGAGTAAGAGAGTAAGAGAGTAAGAGAGTAAGAGAGTAAGAGAGTAAGAGAGTAAGAGAGTAAGAGAGTAAGAGAGTAAGAGAGTAAGAGAGTAAGAGAGTAAGAGAGTAAGAGAGTAAGAGAGTAAGAGAGTAAGAGAGTAAGAGAGTAAGAGAGTAAGAGAGTAAGACAGTAAGAGAGCAAGAGAGCAAGAGAGTAAGAGAGTAAGACAGTAAGAGAGCAAGAGAGTAAGAGAGTAAGACAGTAAGAGAGGCAAGAGAGCAAGAGAGTAAGAGAGTAAGAGAGTAAGAGAGTAAGAGAGTAAGAGAGTAAGAGAGTAAGAGAGTAAGAGAGTAAGAGAGTAAGAGAGTAAGAGAGTAAGAGAGTAAGAGAGTAAGAGAGTAAGAGAGTAAGAGAGTAAGAGAGTAAGAGAGTAAGAGAGTAAGAGAGTAAGAGAGTAAGAGAGTAAGAGAGTAAGAGAGTAAGAGAGTAAGAGAGTAAGAGAGTAAGAGAGTAAGAGAGTAAGAGAGTAAGAGGGTAAGAGAGTAAGAGAGTAAGAGAGCAAGAGAGTAACCCACATTTTAAGACAGTAAGAGAGTAAGAGAGCAAGAGAGTAAGAGAGTAAGAGAGAGTAACCCCCATTTTAAGACAGTAAGACAGTAAGAGAGTAAGAGAGCAAGAGAGCAAGAGAGCAAGAGAGTAAGAGAGTAAGAGAGTAACCCCCATTTTAAGACAGTAAGACAGTAAGAGAGTAAGAGAGCAAGAGAGCAAGAGAGCAAGAGAGCAAGAGAGTAAGACAGTAAGACAGTAAGACAGTAAGAGAGTAAGAGAGTAAGAGAGTAAGAGAGTAAGAGAGTAAGAGAGTAAGAGAGTAAGAGAGTAAGAGAGTAAGAGAGTAAGAGAGTAAGAGAGTAAGAGAGTAAGAGAGTAAGAGAGTAAGAGAGTAAGAGAGTAAGAGAGTAAGAGAGTAAGAGAGTAAGAGAGTAAGAGAGTAAGAGAGTAAGAGAGTAAGAGAGTAAGAGAGTAAGAGAGTAAGAGAGTAAGAGAGTAAGAGAGTAAGAGAGTAAGAGAGTAAGAGAGTAAGAGAGTAAGAGAGTAAGAGAGTAAGAGAGTAAGAGAGTAAGAGAGTAAGAGAGTAAGAGAGTAAGAGAGTAAGAGAGTAAGAGAGTAAGAGAGTAAGAGAGTAAGAGAGTAAGAGAGTAAGAGAGTAAGAGAGTAAGAGAGTAAGAGAGTAAGAGAGCAAGAGAGTAACCCACATTTTAAGACAGTAAGAGAGTAAGAGAGCAAGAGAGTAAGAGAGTAAGAGAGTAAGAGAGTAAGAGAGTAAGAGAGTAAGAGAGTAAGAGAGTAAGAGAGTAAGAGAGTAAGAGAGTAAGAGAGTAAGAGAGTAAGAGAGTAAGATAGTAAGAGGGTAAGAGAGTAAGAGAGTAAGAGAGTAAGAGAGTAAGAGAGTAAGAGAGTAAGAGAGTAAGAGAGTAAGAGAGTAAGAGAGTAAGAGAGCAAGAGAGCAAGAGAGCAAGAGAGCAAGAGAGTAACCCCCATGTTAAGACAGTAAGAGAGTAACCCCCATGTTAAGACAGTAAGAGAGTAACCCCCATTTTAAAGGCCCAACTATAATATGCATACACTAGCTTAAGTCAGCTTAAGCAACTGTGCGAATACATATAAAATGTATGTGACAAACTATAATGTACTTAAGAGAGTTTCGTCAAATTTTATTTGCTTAAGCAAAGTGCGAAGCTGGTCGCACATTCCGCACGGAATCAGCTGTTTGTTTATTTTATACAAAAAAAATAGAGAAATAAATGAAAAGGATGAAGAACATTAATTTATTTTGATAAAATAATAAGAAATACTTATTTGTTTAATTGCATGTTGCACATAAATGTGCAAATGGAGCTAAATTGTTTTGAATGCACGTAAGTACATTATGGCCACCTAAAAGTTTCTTCGGATTTCCTTAAGCATTTGACAGACTTTTCGTACGGTTTTGACATTACCTTAAGCTAGCTTATGCATATTATAGTTGGGCCTTAAGACAGTAAGAGAATAAGAGAGCAAGAGAGTAAGACATTAAGACAGTAAGAGAGTAAGAGAGCAAGAGAGCAAGAGAGTAAGAGAGTAAGAGAGTAAGAGAGTAAGAGAGTAAGAGAGTAAGATAGTAAGAGAGTACGAGAGTAAGAGAGTAAGAGAGTAAGACAGTAAGAGAATAAGAGAATAAGAGAATAAGAGAATAAGAGAATAAGAGAATAAGAGAATAAGAGAATAAGAGAGTAAGTAAGATAGTAAGAGATTAAGAGAGCAAGAGAGTAAGAGAGTAAGAGGGTAAGAGAGTAAGAGAGTAAGAGAGTAAGAGAGTAAGAGAGTAAGAGAGTAAGAGAGTAAGAGAGTAAGAGAGTAAGAGAGTAAGAGAGTAAGAGAGTAAGAGAGTAAGAGAGTAAGAGAGTAAGAGAATAAGAGAGTAAGAGAGTAAGAGAGTAAGAGAGTAAGAGAGTAAGAGAGTAAGAGGGTAAGAGGGTAAGAGAGTAAGAGAGTAACCCCCATTTTAAGACAGTAAGAGAGTAAGAGAGCAAGAGAGTAAGAGAGTAACCCACATTTTAAGACAGTAAGAGAGCAAGAGAGCAAGAGAGTAAGAGAGTAAGAGAGTAAGAGAGTAAGAGAGTAAGAGAGTAAGAGAGTAAGAGAGTAAGAGAGTAAGAGAGTAAGAGAGTAAGAGAGTAAGAGAGTAAGAGAGTAAGAGAGTAAGAGAGTAAGAGAGTAAGAGAGTAAGAGAGTAAGAGAGTAAGAGAGTAAGAGAGTAAGAGAGTAAGAGAGTAAGAGAGTAAGAGAGTAAGAGAGTAAGAGAGTAAGAGTGTAAGAGAGTAAGAGAGTAAGAGAGTAAGAGAGTAAGAGAGTAAGAGAGTAAGAGGGTAAGAGAGTAAGAGAGTAAGCGAGTAAGCGAGTAAGAGAGTAAGAGAGTAAGAGAGTAAGAGAGTAAGAGAGTAAGAGAGTAAGAGAGTAAGAGAGTAAGAGAGTAAGAGAGTAAGAGAGTAAGAGAGTAAGAGAGTAAGAGAGTAAGAGAGTAAGAGAGTAAGAGAGTAAGAGAGTAAGAGAGTAAGAGAGTAAGAGAGTAACCCCCATTTTAAGACAGTAAGAGAGTAAGAGAGTAAGAGAGTAATAGAGTAAGAGAGTAAGAGAGTAAGAGAGTAAGAGAGTAAGAGAGTAAGAGAGTAATAGAGTAAGAGAGTAAGAGAGTAAGAGAGTAAGAGAGTAATAGAGTAAGAGAGTAAGAGAGTAAGAGAGTAAGAGAGTAAGAGAGTAAGAGAGTAAGAGAGTAAGAGAGTAAGAGAGTAAGAGAGTAAGAGAGCAAGAGATTAAGAGAGTAAGAGAGTAAGAGAGTAAGAGACTAAGAGAGTAAGAGAGTAAGAGGGTAAGAGAGTAAGAGAGTAAGAGAGTAAGAGAGTAAGAGAGTAAGAGAGTAAGAGAGTAAGAGAGTAAGAGTAAGAGAGTAAGAGAGTAAGAGAGTAAGAGAGTAAGAGAGTAAGAGAGTAAGAGAGTAAGAGAGTAAGAGAGTAAGAGAGTAAGAGAGTAAGAGAGTAAGAGAGTAAGAGAGTAAGAGAGTAAGAGAGTAAGAGAGTAAGAGAGTAAGAGAGTAAGAGAGTAAGAGAGTAAGAGAGTAAGAGAGTAAGAGAGTAAGAGAGTAAGAGAGTAAGAGAGTAAGAGAGTAAGAGAGTAAGAGAGTAAGAGAGTAAGAGAGTAAGAGAGTAAGAGAGTAAGAGAGTAAGAGAGTAAGAGAGTAAGAGAGTAAGAGAGTAAGAGAGTAAGAGAGTAAGAGAGTAAGAGAGTAAGAGAGTAAGAGAGTAAGAGAGTAAGAGAGTAAGAGAGTAAGAGAGTAAGAGAGTAAGAGAGTAAGAGAGTAAGAGAGTAAGAGAGTAAGAGAGTAAGAGAGTAAGAGAGTAAGAGAGTAAGAGAGTAACCCCCATTTTAAGACAGTAAGAGAGTAAGAGAGTAAGATAGTAAGAGAGTAAGAGAGTAACCCCCATTTTAAGACAGTAAGAGAGTAAGAGAGCAAGAGAGTAAGACAGTAAGACAGTAAGACAGTAAGACAGTAAGAGAGTAAGAGAGTAAGAGAGTAAGAGAGTAAGAGAGTAAGAGAGTAAGAGAGTAAGAGAGTAAGAGAGTAAGAGAGTAAGAGGGTAAGAGAGTAAGAGAGTAAGCGAGTAAGCGAGTAAGAGAGTAAGAGAGTAAGAGAGTAAGAGAGTAAGAGAGTAAGAGAGTAAGAGAGTAAGAGAGTAAGAGAGTAAGAGAGTAAGAGAGTAAGAGAGTAAGAGAGTAAGAGAGTAAGAGAGTAAGAGAGTAAGAGAGTAAGAGAGTAAGAGAGTAAGAGAGTAAGAGAGTAAGAGAGTAAGAGAGTAAGAGAGTAAGAGAGTAAGAGAGTAAGAGAGTAAGAGAGTAAGAGAGTAAGAGAGTAAGAGAGTAAGAGAGTAAGAGAGTAAGAGAGTAAGAGAGTAAGAGAGTAAGAGAGTTAGAGAGTAAGAGAGTAAGAGAGTAAGAGAGTAAGAGAGTAAGAGAGTAAGAGAGTAAGAGAGTAAGAGAGTAAGAGAGTAAGAGAGTAAGAGAGTAAGAGAGTAAGAGAGTAAGAGAGTAAGAGAGTAAGAGAGTAAGAGAGTAAGAGAGTAAGAGAGTAAGAGAGTAAGAGAGTAAGAGAGTAAGAGAGTAAGAGAGTAAGAGAGTAAGAGAGTAAGAGAGTAAGAGAGTAAGAGAGTAAGAGAGTAAGAGAGTAAGAGAGTAAGAGAGTAAGAGAGTAAGAGAGTAAGAGAGTAAGAGAGTAAGAGAGTAAGAGAGTAAGAGAGTAAGAGAGTAAGAGAGTAAGAGAGTAAGAGAGTAAGAGAGTAAGAGAGTAAGAGAGTAAGAGAGTAAGAGAGTAAGAGAGTAAGAGAGTAAGAGAGTAAGAGAGTAAGAGAGTAAGAGAGTAAGAGAGTAAGAGAGTAAGAGAGTAAGAGAGTAAGAGAGTAAGAGAGTAAGAGAGTAAGAGAGTAAGAGAGTAAGAGAGTAAGAGAGTAAGAGAGTAAGAGAGTAAGAGAGTAAGAGAGTAAGAGAGTAAGAGAGTAAGAGAGTAAGAGAGTAAGACAGTAAGAGAGCAAGAGAGTAAGAGAGTAAGACAGTAAGAGAGCAAGAGAGTAAGAGAGTAAGACAGTAAGAGAGGCAAGAGAGCAAGAGAGTAAGAGAGTAAGAGAGTAAGAGAGTAAGAGAGTAAGAGAGTAAGAGAGTAAGAGAGTAAGAGAGTAAGAGAGTAAGAGAGTAAGAGAGTAAGAGAGTAAGAGAGTAAGAGAGTAAGAGAGTAAGTGAGTAAGAGAGTAAGAGAGTAAGAGAGTAAGAGAGTAAGAGAGTAAGAGGGTAAGAGAGTAAGAGAGTAAGAGAGTAAGAGAGTAAGAGAGCAAGAGAGTAACCCACATTTTAAGACAGTAAGAGAGTAAGAGAGCAAGAGAGTAAGAGAGTAAGAGAGAGTAACCCCCATTTTAAGACAGTAAGACAGTAAGAGAGTAAGAGAGCAAGAGAGCAAGAGAGCAAGAGAGTAAGAGAGTAACCCCCATTTTAAGACAGTAAGACAGTAAGAGAGTAAGAGAGTAAGAGAGCAAGAGAGCAAGAGAGCAAGAGAGCAAGAGAGCAAGAGAGTAAGACAGTAAGACAGTAAGACAGTAAGAGAGTAAGAGAGTAAGAGAGTAAGAGAGTAAGAGAGTAAGAGAGTAAGAGAGTAAGAGAGTAAGAGAGTAAGAGAGTAAGAGAGTAAGAGAGTAAGAGAGTAAGAGAGTAAGAGAGTAAGAGAGTAAGAGAGTAAGAGAGTAAGAGAGTAAGAGAGTAAGAGAGTAAGAGAGTAAGAGAGTAAGAGAGTAAGAGAGTAAGAGAGTAAGAGAGTAAGAGAGTAAGAGAGTAAGAGAGTAAGAGAGTAAGAGAGTAAGAGAGTAAGAGAGTAAGAGAGTAAGAGAGTAAGAGAGTAAGAGAGTAAGAGAGTAAGAGAGTAAGAGAGTAAGAGAGTAAGAGAGTAAGAGAGTAAGAGAGTAAGAGAGTAAGAGAGTAAGAGAGTAAGAGAGTAAGAGAGTAAGAGAGTAAGAGAGTAACCCACATTTTAAGACAGTAAGAGAGTAAGAGAGCAAGAGAGTAAGAGAGTAAGAGAGTAAGAGAGTAAGAGAGTAAGAGAGTAAGAGAGTAAGAGAGTAAGAGAGTAAGAGAGTAAGAGAGTAAGAGAGTAAGATAGTAAGAGGGTAAGAGAGTAAGAGAGTAAGAGAGTAAGAGAGTAAGAGAGTAAGAGAGTAAGAGAGTAAGAGAGTAAGAGAGTAAGAGAGTAAGAGAGTAAGAGAGCAAGAGAGCAAGAGAGCAAGAGAGCAAGAGAGTAACCCCCATGTTAAGACAGTAAGAGAGTAACCCCCATTTTAAAGGCCCAACTATAATATGCATACACTAGCTTAAGTCAGCTTAAGCAACTGTGCGAATACATATAAAATGTATGTGACAAACTATAATGTACTTAAGAGAGTTTCGTCAAATTTTATTTGCTTAAGCAAAGTGCGAAGCTGGTCGCACATTCCGCACGGAATCAGCTGTTTGTTTATTTTATACAAAAAAAATAGAGAAATAAATGAAAAGGATGAAGAACATTAATTTATTTTGATAAAATAATAAGAAATACTTATTTGTTTAATTGCATGTTGCACATAAATGTGCAAATGGAGCTAAATTGTTTTGAATGCACGTAAGTACATTATGGCCACCTAAAAGTTTCTTCGGATTTCCTTAAGCATTTGACAGACTTTTCGTACGGTTTTGACATTACCTTAAGCTAGCTTATGCATATTATAGTTGGGCCTTAAGACAGTAAGAGAATAAGAGAGCAAGAGAGTAAGACATTAAGACAGTAAGAGAGTAAGAGAGCAAGAGAGCAAGAGAGTAAGAGAGTAAGAGAGTAAGAGAGTAAGAGAGTAAGAGAGTAAGAGAGTAAGAGAGTAAGAGAGTAAGATAGTAAGAGAGTACGAGAGTAAGAGAGTAAGAGAGTAAGAGAGTAAGACAGTAAGAGAATAAGAGAATAAGAGAATAAGAGAATAAGAGAATAAGAGAGTAAGTAAGATAGTAAGAGATTAAGAGAGCAAGAGAGTAAGAGAGTAAGAGGGTAAGAGAGTAAGAGAGTAAGAGAGTAAGAGAGTAAGAGAGTAAGAGAGTAAGAGAGTAAGAGAGTAAGAGAGTAAGAGAGTAAGAGAGTAAGAGAGTAAGAGAGTAAGAGAGTAAGAGAGTAAGAGAGTAAGAGAGTAAGAGAATAAGAGAGTAAGAGAGTAAGAGAGTAAGAGGGTAAGAGGGTAAGAGAGTAACCCCCATTTTAAGACAGTAAGAGAGTAAGAGAGTAAGAGAGCAAGAGAGTAAGAGAGTAACCCACATTTTAAGACAGTAAGAGAGCAAGAGAGCAAGAGAGTAAGAGAGTAAGAGAGTAAGAGAGTAAGAGAGTAAGAGAGTAAGAGAGTAAGAGAGTAAGAGAGTAAGAGAGTAAGAGAGTAAGAGAGTAAGAGAGTAAGAGAGTAAGAGAGTAAGAGAGTAAGAGAGTAAGAGAGTAAGAGAGTAAGAGAGTAAGAGAGTAAGAGAGTAAGAGAGTAAGAGAGTAAGAGAGTAAGAGAGTAAGAGAGTAAGAGAGTAAGAGAGTAAGAGAGTAAGAGAGTAAGAGAGTAAGAGAGTAAGAGAGTAAGAGAGTAAGAGAGTAAGAGAGTAAGAGAGTAAGAGAGTAAGAGAGTAAGAGAGTAAGAGAGTAAGAGAGTAAGAGAGTAAGAGAATAAGAGAGTAAGAGAGTAAGAGAGTAAGAGAGTAAGAGGGTAAGAGGGTAAGAGAGTAAGAGAGTAACCCCCATTTTAAGACAGTAAGAGAGTAAGAGAGCAAGAGAGTAAGAGAGTAACCCACATTTTAAGACAGTAAGAGAGCAAGAGAGCAAGAGAGTAAGAGAGTAAGAGAGTAAGAGAGTAAGAGAGTAAGAGAGTAAGAGAGTAAGAGAGTAAGAGAGTAAGAGAGTAAGAGAGTAAGAGAGTAAGAGAGTAAGAGAGTAAGAGAGTAAGAGAGTAAGAGAGTAAGAGAGTAAGAGAGTAAGAGAGTAAGAGAGTAAGAGAGTAAGAGAGTAAGAGAGTAAGAGAGTAAGAGAGTAAGAGAGTAAGAGAGTAAGAGAGTAAGAGAGTAAGAGAGTAAGAGAGTAAGAGAGTAAGAGAGTAAGAGAGTAAGAGAGTAAGAGAGTAAGAGAGTAAGAGAGTAAGAGAGTAAGAGAGTAAGAGAGTAAGAGAGTAAGAGAGTAAGAGAGTAAGAGAGTAAGAGAGTAAGAGAGTAAGAGAGTAAAAGAGCAAGAGAGTAAGATAGTAAGAGAGTAAGAGAGTAAAAGAGCAAGAGAGTAAGAGAGTAAGAGAGTAAGAGAGTAAGAGAGTAAGAGAGTAAGAGAGTAAGAGAGTAAGAGAGTAAGAGAGTAAGAGAGTAAGAGAGTAAGAGAGTAAGAGAGTAAGAGAGTAAGAGAGTAAGAGAGTAAGAGAGTAAGAGAGTAAGAGAGTAAGAGAGTAAGAGAGTAAGAGAGTAAGAGAGTAAGAGAGTAAGAGAGTAAGAGAGTAAGAGAGTAAGAGAGTAAGAGAGTAAGAGAGTAAGAGAGTAAGAGAGTAAGAGAGTAAGAGAGTAAGAGAGTAAGAGAGTAAGAGAGTAAGAGAGTAAGAGAGTAAGAGAGTAAGAGAGTAAGAGAGTAAGAGAGCAAGACAGTAAGAGAGTAAAAGAGCAAGAGAGTAAGAGAGTAAGAGAGCAAGAGAGTAAGACAGTAAGAGAGTAAAAGAGCAAGAGAGTAAGAGAGTAAGAGAGTAAGAGAGTAAGAGAGTAAGAGAGTAAGAGAGTAAGAGAGTAAGAGAGTAAGAGAGTAAGAGAGTAAGAGAGTAAGAGAGTAAGAGAGTAAGAGAGTAAGAGAGTAAGAGAGTAAGAGAGTAAGAGAGTAAGAGAGTAAGAGAGTAAGAGAGTAAGAGAGTAAGAGAGTAAGACAGTAAGAGAGTAAGAGAGTAAGACAGTAAGAGAGTAACCCCCATTTTAAGACAGTAAGAGAGCAAGAGAGTAAGAGAGTAAGAGAGCAAGAGAGCAAGAGAGTAAGAGAGTAAGAGAGTAAGAGAGTAAGAGAGTAAGAGAGTAAGAGAGTAAGAGAGTAAGAGAGTAAGAGAGTAAGAGAGTAAGAGAGTAAGAGAGTAAGAGAGTAAGAGAGTAAGAGAGTAAGAGAGTAAGAGAGTAAGAGAGTAAGAGAGTAAGAGAGTAAGAGAGTAAGAGAGTAAGAGAGTAAGAGAGTAAGAGAGTAAGAGAGTAAGAGAGTAAGAGAGTAAGAGAGTAAGAGAGTAAGAGAGTAACAGAGTAAGAGAGTAAGAGAGTAAGAGAGTAAGAGAGTAAGAGAGTAAGAGAGTAAGAGAGTAAGAGAGTAAGAGAGTAAGAGAGTAAGAGAGTAAGAGAGTAAGAGAGTAAGAGAGTAAGAGAGTAAGAGAGTAAGAGAGTAAGAGAGTAAGAGAGTAAGAGAGTAAGAGAGTAAGAGAGTAAGAGAGTAAGAGAGTAAGAGAGTAAGAGAGTAAGAGAGTAAGAGAGTAAGAGAGTAAGAGAGTAAGAGAGTAAGAGAGTAAGAGAGTAAGAGAGTAAGAGAGTAAGAGAGTAAGAGAGTAAGAGAGTAAGAGAGTAAGAGAGTAAGAGAGTAAGAGAGTAAGAGAGTAAGAGAGTAAGAGAGTAAGAGAGTAAGAGAGCAAGAGAGTAACCCACATTTTAAGACAGTAAGAGAGTAAGAGAGCAAGAGAGTAAGAGAGAGTAACCCCCATTTTAAGACAGTAAGAGAGTAAGAGAGTAAGAGAGTAAGAGAGTAAGAGAGTAAGAGAGTAAGAGAGTAAGAGAGTAAGAGAGTAAGAGAGTAAGAGAGTAAGAGAGTAAGAGAGTAAGAGAGTAAGAGAGTAAGAGAGTAAGAGAGTAAGAGAGTAAGAGAGTAAGAGAGTAAGAGAGTAAGAGAGTAAGAGAGTAAGAGAGTAAGAGAGTAAGAGAGTAAGAGAGTAAGAGAGTAAGAGAGTAAGAGAGTAAGAGAGTAAGAGAGTAAGAGAGTAAGAGAGTAAGAGAGTAAGAGAGTAAGAGAGTAAGAGAGTAAGAGAGTAAGAGAGTAAGAGAGTAAGAGAGTAAGAGAGTAAGAGAGTAAGAGAGCAAGAGAGTAACCCACATTTTAAGACAGTAAGAGAGTAAGAGAGCAAGAGAGTAAGAGAGAGTAACCCCCATTTTAAGACAGTAAGACAGTAAGAGAGTAAGAGAGCAAGAGAGTAAGAGAGTAAGAGAGTAAGAGAGTAAGAGAGTAAGAGAGTAAGAGAGTAAGAGAGTAAGAGAGTAAGAGAGTAAGAGAGTAAGAGAGTAAGAGAGTAAGAGAGTAATAGAGTAAGAGAGTAAGAGAGTAAGAGAGTAAGAGAGTAAGAGAGTAAGAGAGTAAGAGAGTAAGAGAGTAAGAGAGTAAGAGAGTAAGAGAGTAAGAGAGTAAGAGAGTAAGAGAGTAAGAGAGTAAGAGAGTAACCCCCATTTTAAGACAGTAAGACAGTAAGAGAGTAAGAGAGCAAGAGAGCAAGAGAGTAAGAGAGTAAGAGAGTAAGAGAGTAAGAGAGTAAGAGAGTAAGAGAGTAAGAGAGTAAGAGAGTAAGAGAGTAAGAGAGTAAGAGAGTAAGAGAGTAAGAGAGTAAGAGAGTAAGAGAGTAAGAGAGTAAGAGAGTAAGAGAGTAAGAGAGTAAGAGAGTAAGAGAGTAAGAGAGTAAGAGAGTAAGAGAGTAAGAGAGTAAGAGAGTAAGAGAGTAAGAGAGTAAGAGAGTAAGAGAGTAAGAGAGTAAGAGAGTAAGAGAGTAAGAGAGTAAGAGAGTAAGAGAGTAAGAGAGTAAGAGAGTAAGAGAGTAAGAGAGCAAGAGAGTAACCCACATTTTAAGACAGTAAGAGAGTAAGAGAGCAAGAGAGTAAGAGAGAGTAACCCCCATTTTAAGACAGTAAGACAGTAAGAGAGTAAGAGAGTAAGAGAGTAAGAGAGTAAGAGAGTAAGAGAGTAAGAGAGTAAGAGAGTAAAAGAGTAAGAGAGTAAGAGAGTAAGAGGGTAAGAGAGTAACCCCCATTTGAAGACAGTAAGAGAGTAAGAGAGTAAGAGAGTAAGAGAGTAAGAGAGTAAGAGAGTAAGAGAGTAAGAGAGTAAGAGAGTAAGAGAGTAAGAGAGCAAGAGAGTAAGAGAGTAAGAGAGTAAGAGAGTAAGAGAGTAAGAGAGTAAGAGAGTAAGAGAGTAAGAGAGTAAGAGAGTAAGAGAGTAAGAGAGTAAGAGAGTAAGAGAGTAAGAGAGTAAGAGAGTAAGAGAGTAAGAGAGTAAGAGAGTAAGAGAGTAAGAGAGTAACAGAGTAACAGAGTAAGAGAGTAAGAGAGTAAGAGAGTAAGAGAGTAAGAGAGTAAGAGAGTAAGAGAGTAAGAGAGTAAGAGAGTAAGAGAGTAAGAGAGTAAGAGAGTAAGAGAGTAAGAGAGTAAGAGAGTAAGAGAGTAAGAGAGTAAGAGAGTAAGAGAGTAAGAGAGTAAGAGAGTAAGAGAGTAAGAGAGTAAGAGAGTAAGAGAGTAAGAGAGTAAGAGAGTAAGAGAGTAAGAGAGTAAGAGAGTAAGAGAGTAAGAGAGTAAGAGAGTAAGAGAGTAAGAGAGTAAGAGAGTAAGAGAGTAAGAGAGTAAGAGAGTAAGAGAGTAAGAGAGTAAGAGAGTAAGAGAGTAAGAGAGTAAGAGAGCAAGAGAGTAACCCACATTTTAAGACAGTAAGAGAGTAAGAGAGCAAGAGAGTAAGAGAGAGTAACCCCCATTTTAAGACAGTAAGAGAGTAAGAGAGTAAGAGAGTAAGAGAGTAAGAGAGTAAGAGAGTAAGAGAGTAAGAGAGTAAGAGAGTAAGAGAGTAAGAGAGTAAGAGAGTAAGAGAGTAAGAGAGTAAGAGAGTAAGAGAGTAAGAGAGTAAGAGAGTAAGAGAGTAAGAGAGTAAGAGAGTAAGAGAGTAAGAGAGTAAGAGAGTAAGAGAGTAAGAGAGTAAGAGAGTAAGAGAGTAAGAGAGTAAGAGAGCAAGAGAGTAACCCACATTTTAAGACAGTAAGAGAGTAAGAGAGCAAGAGAGTAAGAGAGAGTAACCCCCATTTTAAGACAGTAAGACAGTAAGAGAGTAAGAGAGCAAGAGAGTAAGAGAGTAAGAGAGTAAGAGAGTAAGAGAGTAAGAGAGTAAGAGAGTAAGAGAGTAAGAGAGTAAGAGAGTAAGAGAGTAAGAGAGTAAGAGAGTAAGAGAGTAAGAGAGTAAGAGAGTAAGAGAGTAAGAGAGTAAGAGAGTAAGAGAGTAAGAGAGTAAGAGAGTAAGAGAGTAAGAGAGTAAGAGAGTAAGAGAGTAAGAGAGTAAGAGAGTAAGAGAGTAAGAGAGTAAGAGAGTAACCCCCATTTTAAGACAGTAAGACAGTAAGAGAGTAAGAGAGCAAGAGAGCAAGAGAGTAAGAGAGTAAGAGAGTAAGAGAGTAAGAGAGTAAGAGAGTAAGAGAGTAAGAGAGTAAGAGAGTAAGAGAGTAAGAGAGTAAGAGAGTAAGAGAGTAAGAGAGTAAGAGAGTAAGAGAGTAAGAGAGTAAGAGAGTAAGAGAGTAAGAGAGTAAGAGAGTAAGAGAGTAAGAGAGTAAGAGAGTAAGAGAGTAAGAGAGTAAGAGAGTAAGAGAGTAAGAGAGTAAGAGAGTAAGAGAGTAAGAGAGTAAGAGAGTAAGAGAGTAAGAGAGTAAGAGAGTAAGAGAGTAAGAGAGTAAGAGAGTAAGAGAGTAAGAGAGTAAGAGAGTAAGAGAGTAAGAGAGTAAGAGAGTAAGAGAGTAAGAGAGTAAGAGAGCAAGAGAGTAACCCACATTTTAAGACAGTAAGAGAGTAAGAGAGCAAGAGAGTAAGAGAGAGTAACCCCCATTTTAAGACAGTAAGACAGTAAGAGAGTAAGAGAGTAAGAGAGTAAGAGAGTAAGAGAGTAAGAGAGTAAAAGAGTAAGAGAGTAAGAGAGTAAGAGGGTAAGAGAGTAACCCCCATTTGAAGACAGTAAGAGAGTAAGAGAGTAAGAGAGTAAGAGAGTAAGAGAGTAAGAGAGTAAGAGAGTAAGAGAGTAAGAGAGTAAGAGAGTAAGAGAGCAAGAGAGTAAGAGAGTAAGAGAGTAAGAGAGTAAGAGAGTAAGAGAGTAAGAGAGTAAGAGAGTAAGAGAGTAAGAGGGTAAGAGAGTAAGAGAGTAACCCCCATTTTAAGACAGTAAGAGAGTAAGAGAGCAAGAGAGTAAGAGAGTAACCCACATTTTAAGACAGTAAGAGAGTAAGAGAGCAAGAGAGCAAGAGAGTAAGAGAGTAAGAGAGTAAGAGAGTAAGAGAGTAAGAGAGTAAGAGAGTAAGAGAGTAAGAGAGTAAGATAGTAAGAGGGTAAGAGAGTAAGAGAGTAAGAGAGTAAGAGAGTAAGAGAGTAAGAGAGTAAGAGAGTAAGAGAGTAAGAGAGTAAGAGAGTAAGAGAGTAAGAGAGTAAGAGAGTAAGAGAGTAAGAGAGTAAGAGAGTAAGAGAGTAAGAGAGCAAGAGAGCAAGAGAGCAAGAGAGTAACCCCCATGTTAAGACAGTAAGAGAGTAACCCCCATTTTAAAGGCCCAACTATAATATGCATACACTAGCTTAAGTCAGCTTAAGCAACTGTGCGAATACATATAAAATGTATGTGACAAACTATAATGTACTTAAGAGAGTTTCGTCAAATTTTATTTGCTTAAGCAAAGTGCGAAGCTGGTCGCACATTCCGCACGGAATCAGCTGTTTGTTTATTTTATACAAAAAAAATAGAGAAATAAATGAAAAGGATGAAGAACATTAATTTATTTTGATAAAATAATAAGAAATACTTATTTGTTTAATTGCATGTTGCACATAAATGTGCAAATGGAGCTAAATTGTTTTGAATGCACGTAAGTACATTATGGCCACCTAAAAGTTTCTTCGGATTTCCTTAAGCATTTGACAGACTTTTCGTACGGTTTTGACATTACCTTAAGCTAGCTTATGCATATTATAGTTGGGCCTTAAGACAGTAAGAGAATAAGAGAGCAAGAGAGTAAGAGAGTAAGACATTAAGACAGTAAGAGAGTAAGAGAGCAAGAGAGCAAGAGAGTAAGAGAGTAAGAGAGTAAGAGAGTAAGAGAGTAAGAGAGTAAGAGAGTAAGAGAGTAAGAGAGTAAGAGAGTAAGAGAGTAAGAGAGTAAGAGAGTAAGAGAGTAAGAGAGTAAGAGAGTAAGAGAGTAAGAGAGTAAGAGAGTAAGAGAGTAAGAGAGTAAGAGAGTAAGAGAGTAAGAGAGTAAGAGAGTAAGACAGTAAGAGAGTAAGAGAGTAAGAGAGTAAGAGAGTAAGAGAGTAAGAGAGTAAGAGAGTAAGAGAGTAAGAGAGTAAGAGAGTAAGAGAGTAAGAGAGTAAGAGAGTAAGAGAGTAAGAGAGTAAGAGAGTAAGAGAGTAAGAGAGTAAGAGAGTAAGAGAGTAAGAGAGTAAGAGAGTAAGAGAGTAAGAGAGTAAGAGAGTAAGAGAGTAAGAGAGTAAGAGAGTAAGAGAGTAAGAGAGTAAGAGAGTAAGAGAGTAAAAGAGCAAGAGAGTAAGAGAGTAAGAGAGTAAGAGAGTAAGAGAGTAAGAGAGTAAGATAGTAAGAGAGTAAGAGAGTAAGAGAGTAAGAGAGTAAGAGAGTAAGAGAGTAAGAAAGTAAGAGAGTAAGACAGTAAGAGAGTAACCCCCATTTTAAGACAGTAAGAGAGCAAGAGAGTAAGAGAGTAAGAGAGCAAGAGAGCAAGAGAGTAAGAGAGTAAGAGAGTAAGAGAGTAAGAGAGTAAGAGAGTAAGAGAGTAAGAGAGTAAGAGAGTAAGAGAGTAAGAGAGTAAGAGAGTAAGAGAGTAAGAGAGTAAGAGAGTAAGAGAGTAAGAGAGTAAGAGAGTAAGAGAGTAAGAGAGTAAGAGAGTAAGAGAGTAAGAGAGTAAGAGAGTAAGAGAGTAAGAGAGTAAGAGAGTAAGAGAGTAAGAGAGTAAGAGAGTAAGAGAGTAAGAGAGTAAGAGAGTAAGAGAGTAAGAGAGTAAGAGAGTAAGAGAGTAAGAGAGTAAGAGAGTAAGAGAGTAAGAGAGTAAGAGAGTAAGAGAGTAAGAGAGTAAGAGAGCAAGAGAGTAAGACAGTAAGAGAGTAAAAGAGCAAGAGAGTAAGAGAGTAAGAGAGTAAGAGAGTAAGAGAGTAAGAGAGTAAGAGAGTAAGAGAGTAAGAGAGTAAGAGAGTAAGAGAGTAAGAGAGTAAGAGAGTAAGAGAGTAAGAGAGTAAGAGAGTAAGAGAGTAAGAGAGTAAGAGAGTAAGAGAGTAAGAGAGTAAGAGAGTAAGAGAGTAAGAGAGTAAGAGAGTAAGAGAGTAAGAGAGTAAGAGAGTAAGAGAGTAAGAGAGTAAGAAAGTAAGAGAGTAAGAGAGTAAGACAGTAAGAGAGTAACCCCCATTTTAAGACAGTAAGAGAGCAAGAGAGTAAGAGAGTAAGAGAGCAAGAGAGCAAGAGAGTAAGAGAGTAAGAGAGTAAGAGAGTAAGAGAGTAAGAGAGTAAGAGAGTAAGAGAGTAAGAGAGTAAGAGAGTAAGAGAGTAAGAGAGTAAGAGAGTAAGAGAGTAAGAGAGTAAGAGAGTAAGAGAGTAAGAGAGTAAGAGAGTAAGAGAGTAAGAGAGTAAGAGAGTAAGAGAGTAAGAGAGTAAGAGAGTAAGAGAGTAAGAGAGTAAGAGAGTAAGAGAGTAAGAGAGTAAGAGAGTAAGAGAGTAAGAGAGTAAGAGAGTAAGAGAGTAAGATGGTAAGAGAGTAAGAGAGTAAGAGAGTAAGAGAGTAAGAGAGTAAGAGAGTAAGAGAGTAAGAGAGTAAGAGAGTAAGAGAGTAAGAGAGTAAGAGAGTAAGAGAGTAAGAGAGTAAGAGAGTAAGAGAGTAAGAGAGTAAGAGAGTAAGAGAGTAAGAGAGTAAGAGAGTAAGAGAGTAAGAGAGTAAGAGAGTAAGAGAGTAAGAGAGTAAGAGAGTAAGAGAGTAAGAGAGTAAGAGAGTAAGAGAGTAAGAGAGTAAGAGAGTAAGATAGTAAGAGAGTAAGAGAGTAAGAGAGTAAGAGAGTAAGAGAGTAAGAGAGTAAGAGAGTAAGAGAGTAAGAGAGTAAGAGAGTAAGAGAGTAAGAGAGTAAGAGAGTAAGAGAGTAAGAGAGTAACCCCCATTTTAAGACAGTAAGAGAGCAAGAGAGTAAGACAGTAAGAGAGTAAGAGAGCAAGAGAGCAAGAGAGGAAGAGAGGAAGAGAGTAAGAGAGTAAGAGAGTAAGAGAGTAAGAGAGTAAGAGAGTAAGAGAGTAAGAGAGTAAGAGAGTAAGAGAGTAAGAGAGTAAGAGAGTAAGAGAGTAAGAGAGTAAGAGAGTAAGAGAGTAAGAGAGTAAGAGAGTAAGAGAGTAAGAGAGTAAGAGAGTAAGAGAGTAAGAGAGTAAGAGAGTAAGAGAGTAAGAGAGTAAGAGAGTAAGAGAGTAAGAGAGTAAGAGAGTAAGAGAGTAAGAGAGTAAGAGAGTAAGAGAGTAAGAGAGTAAGAGAGTAAGACAGTAAGAGAGTAAGAGAGTAAGAGAGTAAGAGGGTAAGAGAGTAAGAGGGTAAGAGAGCAAGAGAGTAAGAGAGTAAGAGAGTAAGAGAGTAAGAGAGTAAGAGAGTAAGAGAGTAAGAGAGTAAGAGAGTAAGAGAGTAAGAGAGTAAGAGAGTAAGAGAGTAAGAGAGTAAGAGAGTAAGAGAGTAAGACAGTAAGACAGTAAGACAGTAAGACAGTAAGACAGTAAGACAGTAAGACAGTAAGACAGTAAGACAGTAAGACAGTAAGACAGTAAGACAGTAAGACAGTAAGACAGTAAGACAGTAAGACAGTAAGACAGTAAGACAGTAAGACAGTAAGACAGTAAGACAGTAAGACAGTAAGACAGTAAGACAGTAAGACAGTAAGACAGTAAGAGAGTAAGAGAGCAAGAGAGTAAGGAGTAAGAGAGTAAGAGAGTAAGAGAGTAAGAGAGTAAGAGAGTAAGAGAGTAAGAGAGTAAGAGAGTAAGAGAGTAAGAGAGTAAGAGAGTAAGAGAGTAAGAGAGTAAGAGAGTAAGAGAGTAAGAGAGTAAGAGAGTAAGAGAGTAAGAGAGTAAGAGAGTAAGAGAGTAAGAGAGTAAGAGAGTAAGAGAGTAAGAAAGTAAGAGAGTAAGAGAGTAAGACAGTAAGAGAGTAACCCCCATTTTAAGACAGTAAGAGAGCAAGAGAGTAAGAGAGTAAGAGGGTAAGAGAGTAAGAGGGTAAGAGAGCAAGAGAGTAAGAGAGTAAGAGAGTAAGAGAGTAAGAGAGTAAGAGAGTAAGAGAGTAAGAGAGTAAGAGAGTAAGAGAGTAAGAGAGTAAGAGAGTAAGAGAGTAAGAGAGTAAGAGAGTAAGAGAGTAAGACAGTAAGACAGTAAGACAGTAAGACAGTAAGACAGTAAGACAGTAAGACAGTAAGACAGTAAGACAGTAAGAGAGTAAGAGAGTAAGAGAGTAAGAGAGTAAGAGAGTAAGAGAGTAAGAGAGTAAGAGAGTAAGAGAGTAAGAGAGTAAGACAGTAAGAGAGTAAGAGAGTAAGAGAGTAAGAGAGTAAGAGAGTAAGAGAGTAAGAGAGTAAGAGAGTAAGAGAGTAAGAGAGTAAGAGAGTAAGAGAGTAAGAGAGTAAGAGAGTAAGAGAGTAAGAGAGTAAGAGAAGTAAGAGAGTAAGAGAGTAAGAGAGTAAGAGAGTAAGAGAGTAAGAGAGTAAGAGAGTAAGAAAGTAAGAGAGTAAGAGAGTAAGACAGTAAGAGAGTAACCCCCATTTTAAGACAGTAAGAGAGCAAGAGAGTAAGAGAGTAAGAGAGCAAGAGAGCAAGAGAGTAAGAGAGTAAGAGAGTAAGAGAGTAAGAGAGTAAGAGAGTAAGAGAGTAAGAGAGTAAGAGAGTAAGAGAGTAAGAGAGTAAGAGAGTAAGAGAGTAAGAGAGTAAGAGAGTAAGAGAGTAAGAGAGTAAGAGAGTAAGAGAGTAAGAGAGTAAGAGAGTAAGAGAGTAAGAGAGTAAGAGAGTAAGAGAGTAAGAGAGTAAGAGAGTAAGAGAGTAAGAGAGTAAGAGAGTAAGAGAGTAAGAGAGTAAGAGAGTAAGAGAGTAAGAGAGTAAGAGAGTAAGAGAGTAAGAGAGTAAGAGAGTAAGAGAGTAAGAGAGTAAGAGAGTAAGAGAGTAAGAGAGTAAGAGAGTAAGAGAGTAAGAGAGTAAGAGAGTAAGAGAGTAAGAGAGTAAGAGAGTAAGAGAGTAAGAGAGTAAGAGAGTAAGAGAGTAAGAGAGTAAGAGAGTAAGAGAGTAAGAGAGTAAGAGAGTAAGAGAGTAAGAGAGTAAGAGAGTAAGAGAGTAAGAGAGTAAGAGAGTAACAGAGTAAGAGAGTAAGAGAGTAAGAGAGTAAGAGAGTAAGAGAGTAAGAGAGTAAGAGAGTAAGAGAGTAAGAGAGTAAGAGAGTAAGAGAGTAAGAGAGTAAGAGAGTAAGAGAGTAAGAGAGTAAGAGAGTAAGATGGTAAGAGAGTAAGACAGTAAGACAGTAAGACAGTAAGACAGTAAGAGAGCAAGAGAGCAAGAGAGTAAGAGAGTAAGAGAGTAAGAGAGTAAGACAGTAAGAGAGTAAGAGAGTAAGAGAGTAAGAGAGTAAGAGAGTAAGAGAGTAAGAGAGTAAGAGAGTAAGAGAGTAAGAGAGTAAGAGAGTAAGAGAGTAAGAGAGTAAGAGAGTAAGAGAGTAAGAGAGTAAGAGAGTAAGAGAGTAAGAGAGTAAGAGAGTAAGAGAGTAAGAGAGTAAGAGAGTAAGAGAGTAAGAGAGTAAGAGAGTAAGAGAGTAAGAGAGTAAGAGAGTAAGAGAGTAAGAGAGTAAGAGAGTAAGAGAGTAAGAGAGTAAGAGAGTAAGAGAGTAAGAGAGTAAGAGAGTAAGAGAGTAAGAGAGTAAGAGAGTAAGAGAGTAAGAGAGTAAGAGAGTAAGAGAGTAAGAGAGTAAGAGAGTAAGAGAGTAAGAGAGTAAGAGAGTAAGAGAGTAAGAGAGTAAGACAGTAAGAGAGTAAGAGAGTAAGAGAGTAAGAGAGTAAGAGAGTAAGAGAGTAAGAGAGTAAGAGAGTAAGAGAGTAAGAGAGTAAGAGAGTAAGAGAGTAAGAGAGTAAGAGAGTAAGAGAGTAAGACAGTAAGAGAGTAAGAGAGTAAGAGAGTAAGAGAGTAAGAGAGTAAGAGGGTAAGAGAGTAAGAGGGTAAGAGAGCAAGAGAGTAAGAGAGTAAGAGAGTAAGAGAGTAAGAGAGTAAGAGAGTAAGAGAGTAAGAGAGTAAGAGAGTAAGAGAGTAAGAGAGTAAGAGAGTAAGAGAGTAAGAGAGTAAGAGAGTAAGAGAGTAAGAGAGTAAGACAGTAAGACAGTAAGACAGTAAGACAGTAAGACAGTAAGACAGTAAGACAGTAAGACAGTAAGACAGTAAGACAGTAAGACAGTAAGACAGTAAGACAGTAAGACAGTAAGACAGTAAGACAGTAAGACAGTAAGACAGTAAGACAGTAAGACAGTAAGACAGTAAGACAGTAAGACAGTAAGACAGTAAGACAGTAAGACAGTAAGAGAGTAAGAGAGCAAGAGAGTAAGGAGTAAGGAGTAACCCACATTTTAAGACAGTAAGAGAATAAGAGAGTAAGAGAATAAGAGAGTAAGAGAGCAAGAGAGTAAGAGAGTCAGAGGGTAAGAGAGTAAGAGAGTAAGAGAGTGAGAGAGTAAGAGAGTAAGAGAGTAAGAGAGTAAGAGAGTAAGAGAGTAAGAGAGTAAGAGAGTAAGAGAGTAAGAGAGTAAGAGAGTAAGAGAGTAAGAGAGTAAGAGAGTAAGAGAGTAAGAGAGTAACCCCCATTTTAAGACAGTAAGACAGTAAGAGAGTAAGAGAGCAAGAGAGCAAGAGAGCAAGAGAGTAAGAGAGTAAGACAGTAAGACAGTAAGACAGTAAGACAGTAAGACAGTAAGACAGCAAGACAGTAAGACAGTAAGACAGTAAGACAGTAAGACAGTAAGACAGTAAGACAGTAAGACAGTAAGACAGTAAGACAGTAAGACAGTAAGACAGTAAGACAGTAAGACAGTAAGACAGTAAGACAGTAAGACAGTAAGACAGTAAGACAGTAAGACAGTAAGACAGTAAGACAGTAAGACAGTAAGACAGTAAGACAGTAGACAGTAAGACAGTAAGACAGTAAGACAGTAAGACAGTAAGACAGTAAGACAGTAAGACAGTAAGACAGTAAGACAGTAAGACAGTAAGACAGTAAGACAGTAAGACAGTAAGACAGTAAGACAGTAAGACAGTAAGACAGTAAGACAGTAAGACAGTAAGACAGTAAGACAGTAAGACAGTAAGACAGTAAGACAGTAAGACAGTAAGACAGTAAGACAGTAAGACAGTAAGACAGTAAGACAGTAAGACAGTAAGGGAGTAAGAGAGCAAGAGAGCAAGAGAGCAAGAGAGTAAGAGAGTAAGAGAGTAAGAGAGTAAGAGAGTAAGAGAGTAAGAGAGTAAGAGAGTAAGAGAGTAAGAGAGTAAGAGAGTAAGAGAGTAAGAGAGTAAGAGAGTAAGAGAGTAAGAGAGTAAGAGAGTAAGAGAGTAAGAGAGTAAGAGAGTAAGAGAGTAAGAGAGTAAGAGAGTAAGAGAGTAAGAGAGTAAGAGAGTAAGAGAGTAAGAGAGTAAGAGAGTAAGAGAGTAAGAGAGTAAGAGAGTAAGAGAGTAAGAGAGTAAGAGAGTAAGAGAGTAAGAGAGTAAGAGAGTAAGAGAGTAAGAGAGTAAGAGAGTAAGAGAGTAAGAGAGTAAGAGAGTAAGAGAGTAAGAGAGTAAGAGAGTAAGAGAGTAAGAGAGTAAGAGAGTAAGAGAGTAAGAGAGTAAGAGAGTAAGAGAGTAAGAGAGTAAGAGAGTAAGAGAGTAAGAGAGTAAGAGAGTAAGAGAGTAAGAGAGTAAGAGAGTAAGAGAGTAAGAGAGTAAGAGAGTAAGAGAGTAAGAGAGTAAGAGAGTAAGAGAGTAAGAGAGTAAGAGAGTAAGAGAGTAAGAGAGTAAGAGAGTAAGAGAGTAAGAGAGTAAGAGAGTAAGAGAGTAAGAGAGTAAGAGAGTAAGAGAGTAAGAGAGTAAGAGAGTAAGAGAGTAAGAGAGTAAGAGAGTAAGAGAGTAAGAGAGTAAGAGAGTAAGAGAGTAAGAGAGTAAGATGGTAAGATGGTAAGAGAGTAAGAGAGTAAGACAGTAAGACAGTAAGAGAGCAAGAGAGCAAGAGAGCAAGAGAGTAAGAGAGTAAGAGAGTAAGAGAGTAAGAGAGTAAGAGAGTAAGATAGTAAGAGAGTAAGAGAGTAAGAGAGTAAGAGAGTAAGAGAGTAAGAGAGTAAGAGAGCAAGAGAGCAAGAGAGCAAGAGAGCAAGAGAGCAAGAGAGCAAGAGAGCAAGAGAGCAAGAGAGCAAGAGAGTAAGACAGTAAGAGAGTAAGAGGGTAAGAGAGTAAGAGAGTAACCCCCATTTTAAGACAGTAAGACAGTAAGAGAGTAAGAGAGCAAGAGAGCAAGAGAGCAAGAGAGCAAGAGAGTAAGAGAGTAAGACAGTAAGACAGTAAGACAGTAAGACAGTAAGACAGTAAGACAGTAAGACAGTAAGACAGCAAGACAGTAAGACAGTAAGACAGTAAGACAGTAAGACAGTAAGACAGTAAGACAGTAAGACAGTAAGACAGTAAGACAGTAAGACAGTAAGACAGTAAGACAGTAAGACAGTAAGACAGTAAGACAGTAAGACAGTAAGACAGTAAGACACTAAGACAGTAGACAGTAGACAGTAAGACAGTAAGACAGTAAGACAGTAAGACAGTAAGACAGTAAGACAGTAAGACAGTAAGACAGTAAGACAGTAAGACAGTAAGACAGTAAGACAGTAAGACAGTAAGACAGTAAGACAGTAAGACAGTAAGACAGTAAGACAGTAAGACAGTAAGACAGTAAGACAGTAAGACAGTAAGACAGTAAGACAGTAAGACAGTAAGACAGTAAGACAGTAAGACAGTAAGACAGTAAGACAGTAAGACAGTAAGACAGTAAGACAGTAAGACAGTAAGACAGTAAGACAGTAAGACAGTAAGACAGTAAGACAGTAAGACAGTAAGACAGTAAGACAGTAAGACAGTAAGACAGTAAGGGAGTAAGAGAGCAAGAGAGCAAGAGAGCAAGAGAGCAAGAGAGTAAGAGAGTAAGAGAGTAAGAGAGTAAGAGAGTAAGAGAGTAAGAGAGTAAGAGAGTAAGAGAGTAAGAGAGTAAGAGAGTAAGAGAGTAAGAGAGTAAGAGAGTAAGAGAGTAAGAGAGTAAGAGAGTAAGAGAGTAAGAGAGTAAGAGAGTAAGAGAGTAAGAGAGTAAGAGAGTAAGAGAGTAAGAGAGTAAGAGAGTAAGAGAGTAAGAGAGTAAGAGAGTAAGAGAGTAAGAGAGTAAGAGAGTAAGAGAGTAAGAGAGTAAGAGAGTAAGAGAGTAAGAGAGTAAGAGAGTAAGAGAGTAAGAGAGTAAGAGAGTAAGAGAGTAAGAGAGTAAGAGAGTAAGAGAGTAAGAGAGTAAGAGAGTAAGAGAGTAAGAGAGTAAGAGAGTAAGAGAGTAAGAGAGTAAGAGAGTAAGAAAGTAAGAGAGTAACCCCCATTTTAAGACAGTAAGAGAGCAAGAGAGTAAGACAGTAAGACAGTAAGAGAGTAAGAGAGCAAGAGAGCAAGAGAGTAAGAGAGTAAGAGAGTAAGAGAGTAAGAGAGTAAGAGAGTAAGAGGGTAAGAGAGTAAGAGAGTAACCCCCATTTTAAGACAGTAAGACAGTAAGAGAGTAAGAGAGCAAGAGAGCAAGAGAGTAAGACAGTAAGACAGTAAGACAGTAAGACAGTAAGACAGTAAGACAGTAAGACAGTAAGACAGTAAGACAGCAAGACAGTAAGACAGTAAGACAGTAAGACAGTAAGACAGTAAGACAGTAAGACAGTAAGACAGTAAGACAGTAAGACAGTAAGACAGTAAGACAGTAAGACAGTAAGACAGTAAGACAGTAAGACAGTAAGACAGTAAGACAGTAAGACAGTAAGACAGTAAGACAGTAAGACAGTAAGACAGTAAGACAGTAAGACAGTAAGACAGTAAGACAGTAAGACAGTAAGACAGTAAGACAGTAAGACAGTAAGACAGTAAGGGAGTAAGGGAGTAAGAGAGCAAGAGAGCAAGAGAGCAAGAGAGCAAGAGAGTAAAAGAGTAAGAGAGTAAGAGAGTAAGAGAGTAAGAGAGTAAGAGAGTAAGAGAGTAAGAGAGTAAGAGAGTAAGAGAGTAAGAGAGTAAGAGAGTAAGAGAGTAAGAGAGTAAGAGAGTAAGAGAGTAAGAGAGTAAGAGAGTAAGAGAGTAAGAGAGTAAGAGAGTAAGAGAGTAAGAGAGTAAGAGAGTAAGAGAGTAAGAGAGTAAGAGAGTAAGAGAGTAAGAAAGTAAGAGAGTAACCCCCATTTTAAGACAGTAAGAGAGCAAGAGAGTAAGAGAGTAAGAGAGCAAGAGAGCAAGAGAGTAAGAGAGTAAGAGAGTAAGAGAGTAAGAGAGTAAGAGAGTAAGAGAGTAAGAGAGTAAGAGAGTAAGAGAGTAAGAGAGTAAGAGAGTAAGAGAGTAAGAGAGTAAGAGAGTAAGAGAGTAAGAGAGTAAGAGAGTAAGAGGGTAAGAGAGTAAGAGAGTAAGACAGTAACCCCCTAACCCCCATTTTAAGACAGTAAGAGAGCAAGAGAGCAAGAGAGTAAGAGAGTAAGACAGTAAGACAGTAAGAGAGTAAGAGAGTAAGAGAGTAAGACAGTAAGACAGTAAGAGAGTAAGAGAGTAAGAGAGTAAGAGAGTAAGAGAGTAAGAGAGTAAGAGAGTAAGAGAGTAAGAGAGTAAGAGAGTAAGAGAGTAAGAGAGTAAGAGAGTAAGAGAGTAAGAGAGTAAGAGAGTAAGAGAGTAAGAGAGTAAGAGAGTAAGAGAGTAAGAGAGTAAGAGAGTAAGAGAGTAAGAGAGTAAGAGAGTAAGAGAGTAAGAGAGTAAGAGAGTAAGAGAGTAAGAGAGTAAGAGAGTAAGAGAGTAAGAGAGTAAGAGAGTAAGAGAGTAAGAGAGCAAGAGAGCAAGAGAGCAAGAGAGCAAGAGAGCAAGAGAGCAAGAGAGCAAGAGAGCAAGAGAGCAAGAGAGCAAGAGAGCAAGAGAGTAAGACAGTAAGAGAGTAAGAGGGTAAGAGAGTAAGACAGTAACCCCCATTTTAAGACAGTAAGACAGTAAGAGAGTAAGAGAGCAAGAGAGCAAGAGAGCAAGAGAGTAAGACAGTAAGACAGTAAGACAGTAAGACAGTAAGACAGTAAGACAGCAAGACAGTAAGACAGTAAGACAGTAAGACAGTAAGACAGTAAGACAGTAAGACAGTAAGACAGTAAGACAGTAAGACAGTAAGACAGTAAGACAGTAAGACAGTAGACAGTAAGACAGTAAGACAGTAAGACAGTAAGACAGTAAGACAGTAAGACAGTAAGACAGTAAGACAGTAAGACAGTAAGACAGTAAGACAGTAAGACAGTAAGACAGTAAGACAGTAAGACAGTAAGACAGTAAGACAGTAAGACAGTAAGACAGTAAGACAGTAAGACAGTAAGACAGTAAGACAGTAAGACAGTAAGACAGTAAGACAGTAAGACAGTAAGACAGTAAGACAGTAAGACAGTAAGACAGTAAGACAGTAAGACAGTAAGACAGTAAGAGAGCAAGAGAGCAAGAGAGCAAGAGAGCAAGAGAGCAAGAGAGTAAGAGAGTAAGAGAGTAAGAGAGTAAGAGAGTAAGAGAGTAAGAGAGTAAGAGAGTAAGAGAGTAAGAGAGTAAGAGAGTAAGAGAGTAAGAGAGTAAGAGAGTAAGAGAGTAAGAGAGTAAGAGAGTAAGAGAGTAAGAGAGTAAGAGAGTAAGAGAGTAAGAGAGTAAGAGAGTAAGAGAGTAAGAGAGTAAGAGAGTAAGAGAGTAAGAGAGTAAGAGAGTAAGAGAGTAAGAGAGTAAGAGAGTAAGAGAGTAAGAGAGTAAGAGAGTAAGAGAGTAAGAGAGTAAGAGAGTAAGAGAGTAAGAGAGTAAGAGAGTAAGAGAGTAAGAGAGTAAGAGAGTAAGAGAGTAAGAGAGTAAGAGAGTAAGAGAGTAAGAGAGTAAGAGAGTAAGAGAGTAAGAAAGTAAGAGAGTAACCCCCATTTTAAGACAGTAAGAGAGCAAGAGAGCAAGACAGTAAGACAGTAAGAGAGTAAGAGAGTAAGAGAGTAAGAGAGTAAGAGGGTAAGAGAGTAAGAGAGTAAGAGAGTAAGAGAGTAAGAGAGTAAGAGAGTAAGAGAGTAAGAGAGTAAGAGAGTAAGAGAGTAAGAGAGTAAGAGAGTAAGAGAGTAAGAGAGTAACAGAGTAACAGAGTAACAGAGTAACAGAGTAACAGAGTAAGAGAGTAAGAGAGTAAGAGAGTAAGAGAGTAAGAGTCTTACTCTCTTACTCTCTTACTCTCTTACTCTCTTACTCTCTTACTCTGTTACTCTGTTACTCTGTTACTCTGTTACAGAGTAACAAGCAAGACAGCAAGACAGTAAGACAGTAAGAGAGTAAGAGAGTAAGAGAGTAAGAGAGTAAGAGAGTAAGAGAGTAAGAGAGTAAGAGAGTAAGAGAGTAAGAGAGTAAGAGAGTAAGAGAGTAAGAGAGTAAGAGAGTAAGAGAGTAACAGAGTAACAGAGTAACAGAGTAACAGAGTAAGAGAGTAAGAGAGTAAGAGAGTAAGAGAGTAAGAGAGTAAGAGAGTAAGAGAGTAACAGAGTAACAGAGTAACAGAGTAAGAGAGTAAGAGAGTAAGAGAGTAAGAGAGTAAGAGAGTAAGAGAGTAAGAGAGTAAGAGAGTAAGAGAGTAAGAGAGTAAGAGAGTAAGAGAGTAAGAGAGTAAGAGAGTAAGAGGGTAAGAGAGTAAGAGAGTAACCCCCATTTTAAGACAGTAAGAGAGCAAGAGAGTAAGAGAGTAAGAGAGCAAGAGAGCAAGAGAGCAAGAGAGCAAGAGAGCAAGAGAGCAAGAGAGTAAGACAGTAAGACAGTAAGAGAGTAAGAGAGTAAGAGAGTAAGAGGGTAAGAGAGTAAGAGAGTAAGAGAGTAAGAGAGTAAGAGAGTAAGAGAGTAAGAGAGTAAGAAGGTAAGACAGTAAGACAGTAAGACAGTAAGACAGTAAGACAGTAAGACAGTAAGACAGTAAGACAGTAAGACAGTAAGACAGTAAGACAGTAAGACAGTAAGACAGTAAGACAGTAAGACAGTAAGACAGTAAGACAGTAAGACAGTAAGACAGTAAGACAGTAAGACAGTAAGACAGTAAGACAGTAAGACAGTAAGACAGTAAGACAGTAAGACAGTAAGACAGTAAGACAGTAAGACAGTAAGAGAGTAAGAGATTAAGAGAGTAAGAGAGTAACCCCCATTTTAAGACAGTAAGAGAGCAAGAGAGCAAGAGAGCAAGAGAGTAAGACAGTAAGACAGTAAGAGAGTAAGAGAGTAAGAGAGTAAGAGAGTAAGAGGGTAAGAGAGTAAGAGAGTAAGAGAGTAAGAGAGTAAGAGAGTAAGAGAGTAAGAGAGTAAGAGAGTAAGAGAGTAAGATGGTAAGAGAGTAAGAAGGTAAGACAGTAAGACAGTAAGACAGTAAGACAGTAAGACAGTAAGACAGTAAGACAGTAAGACAGTAAGACAGTAAGACAGTAAGACAGTAAGACAGTAAGACAGTAAGACAGTAAGACAGTAAGACAGTAAGACAGTAAGACAGTAAGACAGTAAGGCAGTAAGACAGTAAGACAGTAAGACAGTAAGACAGTAAGACAGTAAGACAGTAAGACAGTAAGACAGTAAGACAGTAAGAGAGTAAGAGATTAAGAGAGTAAGAGAGTAACCCCCATTTTAAGACAGTAAGAGAGCAAGAGAGTAAGAGAGTAAGACAGTAAGAGAGTAAGAGAGCAAGAGAGCAAGAGAGCAAGAGAGTAAGAGAGTAAGAGAGTAAGAGAGTAAGAGAGTAAGAGAGTAAGAGAGTAAGAGAGTAAGAGAGTAAGAGAGTAAGAGAGTAAGAGAGTAAGAGAGTAAGAGAGTAAGAGAGTAAGAGAGTAAGAGAGTAAGAGAGTAAGAGAGTAAGAGAGTAAGAGAGTAAGAGAGTAAGAGAGTAAGAGAGTAAGAGAGTAAGAGAGTAAGAGAGTAAGAGAGTAAGAGAGTAAGAGAGTAAGAGAGTAAGAGAGTAAGAGAGTAAGAGGGTAAGAGAGTAAGAGAGTAAGAGAGTAACAGAGTAACAGAGTAAGAGAGTAAGAGAGTAAGAGAGTAAGAGAGTAAGAGAGTAAGAGAGTAAGAGAGTAAGAGAGTAAGAGAGTAACCCCCATTTTAAGACAGTAAGAGAGCAAGAGAGTAAGACAGTAAGAGAGTAAGACAGTAAGAGAGTAAGAGAGTAAGAGAGCAAGAGAGCAAGAGAGTAAGAGAGTAAGAGAGTAAGAGAGTAAGAGAGTAAGAGAGCAAGAGAGTAAGAGAGTAAGAGAGTAAGAGAGAAAGAGAGTAAGAGAGTAAGAGAGTAAGAGAGTAAGAGAGTAAGAGAGTAAGAGAGTAAGAGAGTAAGAGAGTAAGAGAGTAAGAGAGTAAGAGAGTAAGAGAGTAAGAGAGTAACCCCCATTTTAAGACAGTAAGAGAGCAAGAGAGTAAGACAGTAAGACAGTAAGACAGTAAGACAGTAAGACAGTAAGACAGTAAGACAGTAAGACAGTAAGACAGTAAGACAGTAAGACAGTAAGACAGTAAGACAGTAAGACAGTAAGACAGTAAGACAGTAAGACAGTAAGACAGTAAGACAGTAAGACAGTAAGACAGTAAGACAGTAAGACAGTAAGACAGTAAGACAGTAAGACAGTAAGACAGTAAGACAGTAAGACAGTAAGACAGTAAGACAGTAAGACAGTAAGAGAGTAAGAGATTAAGAGAGTAACCCCCATTTTAAGACAGTAAGAGAGCAAGAGAGCAAGAGAGCAAGAGAGCAAGAGAGCAAGAGAGCAAGAGAGCAAGAGAGTAAGACAGTAAGACAGTAAGAGAGTAAGAGAGTAAGAGAGTAAGAGAGTAAGAGGGTAAGAGAGTAAGAGAGTAAGAGAGTAAGAGAGTAAGATGGTAAGATGGTAAGAGAGTAAGAAGGTAAGACAGTAAGACAGTAAGACAGTAAGACAGTAAGACAGTAAGACAGTAAGACAGTAAGACAGTAAGACAGTAAGACAGTAAGACAGTAAGACAGTAAGACAGTAAGACAGTAAGACAGTAAGACAGTAAGACAGTAAGACAGTAAGACAGTAAGACAGTAAGACAGTAAGACAGTAAGACAGTAAGACAGTAAGACAGTAAGACAGTAAGACAGTAAGACAGTAAGACAGTAAGACAGTAAGACAGTAAGACAGTAAGACAGTAAGACAGTAAGACAGTAAGACAGTAAGACAGTAAGACAGTAAGACAGTAAGAGAGTAAGAGATTAAGAGAGTAAGAGAGTAACCCCCATTTTAAGACAGTAAGAGAGCAAGAGAGTAAGAGAGTAAGACAGTAAGAGAGTAAGAGAGTAAGAGAGCAAGAGAGCAAGAGAGCAAGAGAGTAAGAGAGTAAGAGAGTAAGAGAGTAAGAGAGTAAGAGAGTAAGAGAGTAAGAGAGTAAGAGAGTAAGAGAGTAAGAGAGTAAGAGAGTAAGAGAGTAAGAGAGTAAGAGAGTAAGAGAGTAAGAGAGTAAGAGAGTAAGAGAGTAAGAGAGTAAGAGAGTAAGAGAGTAAGAGAGTAAGAGAGTAAGAGAGTAAGAGAGTAAGAGAGTAAGAGAGTAAGAGAGTAAGAGAGTAAGAGAGTAAGAGAGTAAGAGAGTAAGAGAGTAAGAGAGTAAGAGAGTAAGAGAGTAAGAGAGTAAGAGAGTAAGATGGTAAGAGAGTAAGAAGGTAAGACAGTAAGACAGTAAGACAGTAAGACAGTAAGACAGTAAGACAGTAAGACAGTAAGACAGTAAGACAGTAAGACAGTAAGACAGTAAGACAGTAAGACAGTAAGACAGTAAGACAGTAAGACAGTAAGACAGTAAGACAGTAAGAGAGTAAGAGATTAAGAGAGTAAGAGAGTAACCCCCATTTTAAGACAGTAAGAGAGCAAGAGAGTAAGAGAGTAAGACAGTAAGAGAGTAAGAGAGTAAGAGAGCAAGAGAGCAAGAGAGTAAGAGAGTAAGAGAGTAAGAGAGTAAGAGAGTAAGAGAGTAAGAGAGTAAGAGAGTAAGAGAGTAAGAGAGTAAGAGAGTAAGAGAGTAAGAGAGTAAGAGAGTAAGAGAGTAAGAGAGTAAGAGAGTAAGAGAGTAAGAGAGTAAGAGAGTAAGAGAGTAAGAGAGTAAGAGAGTAAGAGAGTAAGAGAGTAAGAGAGTAAGAGAGTAAGAGAGTAAGAGAGTAAGAGAGTAAGAGAGTAAGAGAGTAAGAGAGTAAGAGAGTAAGAGAGTAAGAGGGTAAGAGAGTAAGAGAGTAAGAGAGTAAGAGAGTAACAGAGTAACAGAGTAAGAGAGTAAGAGAGTAAGAGAGTAAGAGAGTAAGAGAGTAAGAGAGTAAGAGAGTAAGAGAGTAAGAGAGTAAGAGAGTAAGAGAGTAAGAGAGAAAGAGAGTAAGAGAGTAAGAGAGTAAGAGAGTAAGAGAGTAACCCCCATTTTAAGACAGTAAGAGAGCAAGAGAGTAAGACAGTAAGAGAGTAAGAGAGTAAGAGAGCAAGAGAGCAAGAGAGTAAGAGAGTAAGAGAGTAAGAGAGTAAGAGAGTAAGAGAGTAAGAGAGTAAGAGAGTAAGAGAGTAAGAGAGTAAGAGAGTAAGAGAGTAAGAGAGTAAGAGAGTAAGAGAGTAAGAGAGTAAGAGAGTAAGAGAGTAAGAGAGTAAGAGAGTAAGAGAGTAAGAGAGTAAGAGAGTAAGAGAGTAAGAGAGTAAGAGAGTAAGAGAGTAAGAGAGTAAGAGAGTAAGAGGGTAAGAGAGTAAGAGAGTAACCCCAATTTTGAGACAGTAAGAGAGTAAGAGAGCAAGAGAGCAAGACAGCAAGAGAGTAAGAGAGTAAGAGAGTAAGACAGTAAGACAGTAAGAGAGTAAGAGAGTAAGAGAGTAAGAGGGTAAGAGAGTAAGAGAGTAAGAGAGTAAGAGAGCAAGAGAGCAAGAGAGTAAGAGAGTAAGAGAGTAAGAGAGTAAGAGAGTAAGAGAGTAAGAGAGTAAGAGAGTAAGAGAGTAAGAGAGTAAGAGAGTAAGAGAGTAAGAGAGTAAGAGAGTAAGAGAGTAAGAGAGTAAGAGAGTAAGAGAGTAAGAGAGTAAGAGAGCAAGAGAGCAAAAGAGCAAGAGAGTAAGAGAGTAAGAGAGTAAGAGAGTAAGAGAGTAAGAGAGTAAGAGAGTAAGAGAGTAAGAGAGTAAGAGAGTAAGAGAGTAAGAGAGTAAGAGAGTAAGAGAGTAAGAGAGTAAGAGAGTAAGAGAGTAAGAGAGTAAGAGAGTAAGAGAGTAAGAGAGTAAGAGAGTAAGAGAGTAAGAGAGTAAGAGAGTAAGAGAGCAAGAGAGCAAGAGAGTAACCACCATTTTAAGAGAGCAAGAGAGTAAGAAAGTAAGAGAGTAAGAGAGTATGAGAGCAAGAGAGCAAGAGAGTAACCCCCATTTTAAGACAGTAAGACAGTAAGAGAGTAAGAGAGTAAGAGAGCAAGAGAGCAAGAGAGCAAGAGAGCAAGAGAGCAAGAGAGTAAGACAGTAAGACAGTAAGACAGTAAGACAGTAAGACAGTAAGACAGTAAGACAGTAAGACAGTAAGACAGTAAGACAGTAAGAGAGTAAGACAGTAAGAGAGTAAGAGAGCAAGAGAGTAACCACCATTTTAAGAGAGCAAGAGAGTAAGAAAGTAAGAGAGTAAGAGAGTAAGAGAGCAAGAGAGTAAGAGAGTAAGAGAGTAAGAGAGTAAGAGAGTAAGAGAGTAAGAGAGTAAGAGAGTAAGAGAGTAAGAGAGTAAGAGAGTAAGAGAGTAAGAGAGTAAGAGAGTAAGAGAGTAAGAGAGTAAGAGAGTAAGAGAGTAAGAGAGTAAGAGAGTAAGAGAGTAAGAGAGTAAGAGAGTAAGAGAGTAAGAGAGTAAGAGAGTAAGAGAGTAAGAGAGTAAGAGAGTAAGAGAGTAACCCCCATTTTAAGACAGTAAGACAGTAAGAGAGTAAGAGAGCAAGAGAGCAAGAGAGCAAGAGAGCAAGAGAGTAAGACAGTAAGACAGTAAGACAGTAAGACAGTAAGACAGTAAGACAGTAAGACAGTAAGACAGTAAGACAGTAAGACAGTAAGACAGTAAGACAGTAAGACAGTAAGACAGTAAGACAGTAAGACAGTAAGACAGTAAGACAGTAAGACAGTAAGACAGTAAGACAGTAAGACAGTAAGACAGTAAGACAGTAAGACAGTAAGACAGTAAGACAGTAAGACAGTAAGACAGTAAGACAGTAAGACAGTAAGACAGTAAGACAGTAAGACAGTAAGACAGTAAGACAGTAAGACAGTAAGACAGTAAGACAGTAAGACAGTAAGACAGTAAGACAGTAAGACAGTAAGACAGTAAGACAGTAAGACAGTAAGACAGTAAGGGAGTAAGACAGTAAGGGAGTAAGAGAGCAAGAGAGCAAGAGAGCAAGAGAGCAAGAGAGTAAGAGAGTAAGAGAGTAAGAGAGTAAGAGAGTAAGAGAGTAAGAGAGTAAGAGAGTAAGAGAGTAAGAGAGTAAGAGAGTAAGAGAGTAAGAGAGTAAGAGAGTAAGAGAGTAAGAGAGTAAGAGAGTAAGAGAGTAAGAGAGTAAGAGAGTAAGAGAGTAAGAGAGTAAGAGAGTAAGAGAGTAAGAGAGTAAGAGAGTAAGAGAGTAAGAGAGTAAGAGAGTAAGAGAGTAAGAGAGTAAGAGAGTAAGAGAGTAAGAGAGTAAGAGAGTAAGAGAGTAAGAGAGTAAGAGAGTAAGAGAGTAAGAGAGTAAGAGAGTAAGAGAGTAAGAGAGTAAGAGAGTAAGAGAGTAAGAGAGTAAGAGAGTAAGAGAGTAAGAGAGTAAGAGAGTAAGAAAGTAAGAGAGTAACCCCCATTTTAAGACAGTAAGAGAGCAAGAGAGCAAGACAGTAAGACAGTAAGACAGTAAGACAGTAAGACAGTAAGAGAGTAAGAGAGTAAGAGAGTAAGAGGGTAAGAGAGTAAGAGAGTAAGAGAGTAAGAGAGTAAGAGAGTAAGAGAGTAAGAGAGTAAGAGAGTAAGAGAGTAAGAGAGTAACAGAGTAACAGAGTAACAGAGTAACAGAGTAAGAGAGTAAGAGAGTAAGAGAGTAAGAGAGTAAGAGAGTAAGAGAGTAAGAGAGTAAGAGAGTAAGAGAGTAAGAGAGTAAGAGAGTAAGAGAGTAAGAGAGTAAGAGAGTAAGAGAGTAAGAGAGTAAGAGAGTAAGAGAGTAAGAGAGTAAGAGAGTAAGAGAGTAAGAGAGTAAGAGAGTAAGAGAGTAAGAGAGTAAGAGAGTAAGAGAGTAAGAGAGTAAGAGAGTAAGAGAGTAAGAGAGTAAGAGGGTAAGAGAGTAACCCCCATTTTCCCATTTTAAGACAGTAAGAGAGCAAGAGAGTAAGAGAGTAAGAGAGCAAGAGAGCAAGAGAGCAAGAGAGCAAGAGAGCAAGAGAGCAAGAGAGCAAGAGAGTAAGACAGTAAGACAGTAAGAGAGTAAGAGAGTAAGAGAGTAAGAGGGTAAGAGAGTAAGAGAGTAAGAGAGTAAGAGAGTAAGAGAGTAAGAGAGTAAGAGAGTAAGAGAGTAAGAGAGTAAGAGAGTAAGAGAGTAAGAGAGTAAGATGGTAAGAGAGTAAGAAGGTAAGACAGTAAGACAGTAAGACAGTAAGACAGTAAGACAGTAAGACAGTAAGACAGTAAGACAGTAAGACAGTAAGACAGTAAGACAGTAAGACAGTAAGACAGTAAGACAGTAAGACAGTAAGACAGTAAGACAGTAAGACAGTAAGACAGTAAGACAGTAAGACAGTAAGACAGTAAGACAGTAAGACAGTAAGACAGTAAGACAGTAAGACAGTAAGACAGTAAGACAGTAAGACAGTAAGACAGTAAGACAGTAAGACAGTAAGACAGTAAGACAGTAAGACAGTAAGACAGTAAGACAGTAAGACAGTAAGACAGTAAGACAGTAAGACAGTAAGACAGTAAGACAGTAAGACAGTAAGACAGTAAGACAGTAAGACAGTAAGACAGTAAGACAGTAAGACAGTAAGACAGTAAGACAGTAAGACAGTAAGACAGTAAGACAGTAAGACAGTAAGACAGTAAGACAGTAAGACAGTAAGACAGTAAGACAGTAAGACAGTAAGACAGTAAGACAGTAAGACAGTAAGACAGTAAGACAGTAAGACAGTAAGACAGTAAGAGAGTAAGAGATTAAGAGAGTAAGAGAGTAACCCCCATTTTAAGACAGTAAGAGAGCAAGAGAGTAAGAGAGTAAGACAGTAAGAGAGTAAGAGAGTAAGAGAGCAAGAGAGCAAGAGAGCAAGAGAGTAAGAGAGTAAGAGAGTAAGAGAGTAAGAGAGTAAGAGAGTAAGAGAGTAAGAGAGTAAGAGAGTAAGAGAGTAAGTGAGTAAGAGAGTAAGAGAGTAAGAGAGTAAGAGAGTAAGAGAGTAAGAGAGTAAGAGAGTAAGAGAGTAAGAGAGTAAGAGAGTAAGAGAGTAAGAGAGTAAGAGAGTAAGAGGGTAAGAGAGTAAGAGAGTAAGAGAGTAAGAGAGTAACAGAGTAACAGAGTAACAGAGTAACAGAGTAAGAGAGTAAGAGAGTAAGAAAGTAAGACAGTAAGAGAGTAAGAGAGTAAGAGAGTAAGAGAGTAAGAGAGTAAGAGAGTAAGAGAGTAAGAGAGTAAGAGAGTAAGAGAGTAAGAGAGTAAGAGAGTAAGAGAATAAGAGAATAAGAGAGCAAGAGAGTAAGAGAGTAAGACAGTAAGACAGTAAGACAGTAAGACAGTAAGACAGTAAGACAGTAAGACAGTAAGACAGTAAGACAGTAAGACAGTAAGACAGTAAGACAGTAAGACAGTAAGACAGTAAGACAGTAAGACAGTAAGACAGTAAGACAGTAAGACAGTAAGACAGTAAGACAGTAAGACAGTAAGACAGTAAGACAGTAAGACAGTAAGACAGTAAGACAGTAAGAGAGTAAGAGAGTAAGAGAGTAAGAGGGTAAGAGAGTAAGAGAGTAAGAGAGTAAGAGAGCAAGAGAGCAAGAGAGCAAGAGAGTAAGAGAGTAAGAGAGTAAGAGAGTAAGAGAGTAAGAGAGCAAGAGAGCAAGAGAGCAAGAGAGCAAGAGAGCAAGAGAGCAAGAGAGCAAGAGAGCAAGAGAGCAAGAGAGCAAGAGAGCAAGAGAGCAAGAGAGCAAGAGAGCAAGAGAGCAAGAGAGCAAGAGAGCAAGAGAGCAAGAGAGTAAGAGAGTAACCCCCATTTTAAGACAGTAAGAGAGCAAGAGAGTAAGAGAGTAAGACAGTAAGAGAGTAAGAGAGCAAGAGAGTAAGAGAGTAAGAGAGTAAGAGAGTAAGAGAGTAAGAGAGTAAGAGAGCAAGAGAGTAAGAGAGTAAGAGAGTAAGAGAGTAAGAGAGTAAGAGAGTAAGAGAGTAAGAGAGTAAGAGAGTAAGAGAGTAAGAGAGTAAGAGAGTAAGAGAGTAAGAGAGTAAGAGAGTAAGAGAGTAAGAGAGTAAGAGAGTAAGAGAGTAAGAGAGTAAGAGAGTAAGAGAGTAAGAGAGTAAGAGAGTAAGAGAGTAAGAGAGTAAGAGAGTAAGAGAGTAAGAGAGTAAGAGAGTAAGAGAGTAAGAGAGTAAGAGAGTAAAAGAGTAAGAGAGTAAGAGAGTAAGAGAGTAAGAGAGTAAGAGAGTAAGAGAGTAAGAGAGTAAGAGAGTAAGAGAGTAAGAGAGTAAGAGAGTAAGAGAGTAAGAGAGTAAGAGAGTAAGAGAGTAAGAGAGTAAGAGAGTAAGAGAGTAAGAGAGTAACCCCCATTTTAAGACAGTAAGACAGTAAGAGAGTAAGAGAGTAAGAGAGTAAGAGAGTAAGAGAGCAAGAGAGCAAGGGAGCAAGAGAGCAAGAGAGCAAGAGAGCAAGAGAGTAAGACAGTAAGACAGTAAGACAGTAAGACAGTAAGACAGTAAGACAGTAAGACAGTAAGACAGTAAGAGAGTAAGAGAGTAAGAGAGTAAGAGGGTAAGAGAGTAAGAGAGTAAGAGAGTAAGAGAGTAAGAGAGTAAGAGAATAAGAGAGCAAGAGAGCAAGAGAGCAAGAGAGTAAGAGAGTAAGAAAGTAAGACAGTAAGACAGTAAGACAGTAAGACAGTAAGACAGTAAGACAGTAAGACAGTAAGACAGTAAGACAGTAAGACAGTAAGAGAGTAAGAGAGTAACCCCCATTTTAAGACAGTAAGAGAGTAAGAGAGCAAGAGAGCAAGAGAGCAAGAGGGCAAGAGAGTAACCACCATTTTAAGACAGTAAGAGAGTAAGAGAGCAAGAGAGTAAGAGAGTAACCCACATTTTAAGACAGTAAGAGAGTAAGAGAGCAAGAGAGTAAGAGAGTAACCCCTATTTTAAGACAGTAAGACAGTAAGAGAGTAAGAGAGTAAGAGAGCAAGAGAGCAAGAGAGCAAGAGAGCAAGAGAGTAAGACAGTAAGACAGTAAGACAGTAAGACAGTAAGAGAGTAAGAGAGTAAGAGAGTAAGAGGGTAAGAGAGTAAGAGAGTAAGAGAGTAAGAGAGTAAGAGAGTAAGAGAGTAAGAGAGCAAGAGAGCAAGAGAGCAAGAGAGTAAGAGAGTAAGAGAGTAAGAGAGTAAGAGAGTAAGAGAGTAAGAGAGTAAGAGAGTAAGAGAGTAATAGAGTAATAGAGTAAGAGAGCAAGAGAGCAAGAGAGCAAGAGAGCAAGAGAGCAAGAGAGCAAGAGAGCAAGAGAGCAAGAGAGTAAGAGAGTAACCCCCATTTTAAGAGAGTAAGACAGTAAGAGAGTAAGAGAGCAAGAGAGCAAGAGAGCAAGAGAGTAAGAGAGTAAGAGAGTAAGAGAGTAAGAGAGTAAGAGAGTAAGAGAGTAAGAGAGTAAGAGAGTAAGAGAGTAAGAGAGTAAGAGAGTAAGAGAGTAAGAGAGTAAGAGAGTAAGAGAGTAAGAGAGTAAGAGAGTAAGAGAGTAAGAGAGTAAGAGAGTAAGAGAGTAAGAGAGTAAGAGAGTAAGAGAGTAAGAGAGTAAGACAGTAAGAGAGTAAGAGAGTAAGAGAGTAAGAGAGTAAGAGAGTAAGAGAGTAAGAGAGTAAGAGAGTAAGAGAGTAAGAGAGTAAGAGAGTAAGAGAGTAAGAGAGTAAGAGAGTAAGAGAGTAAGAGAGTAAGAGAGTAAGAGAGTAAGAGAGTAAGAGAGTAAGAGAGTAAGAGAGTAAGAGAGTAAGAGAGTAAGAGAGTAAGAGAGTAAGAGAGTAAGAGAGTAAGAGAGTAAGAGAGTAAGAGAGTAAGAGAGTAAGAGAGTAAGAGAGTAAGAGAGTAAGAGAGTAAGAGAGTAAGAGAGTAAGAGAGTAAGAGAGTAAGAGAGTAAGAGAGTAAGAGAGTAAGAGAGTAAGAGAGTAAGAGAGTAAGAGAGTAAGAGAGTAAGAGAGTAAGAGAGTAAGAGAGTAAGAGAGTAAGAGAGTAAGAGAGTAAGAGAGTAAGAGAGTAAGAGAGTAAGAGAGTAAGAGAGTAAGAGAGTAAGAGAGTAAGAGAGTAAGAGAGTAAGAGAGTAAGAGAGTAAGAGAGTAAGAGAGTAAGAGAGTAAGAGAGTAAGAGAGTAAGAGAGTAAGAGAGTAAGAGAGTAAGAGAGTAAGAGAGTAAGAGAGTAAGAGAGTAAGAGAGTAAGAGAGTAAGAGAATAAGAGAGCAAGAGAATAAGAGAGCAAGAGAGCAAGAGAGCAAGAGAGTAAGACAGTAAGACAGTAAGACAGTAAGACAGTAAGACAGTAAGACAGTAAGACAGTAAGACAGTAAGACAGTAAGACAGTAAGACAGTAAGACAGTAAGACAGTAAGACAGTAAGACAGTAAGACAGTAAGACAGTAAGACAGTAAGACAGTAAGACAGTAAGACAGTAAGACAGTAAGAGAGTAAGAGAGTAAGAGAGAAAGAGAGCAAGAGAGCAAGAGAGCAAGAGATTAAGAGAGTAAGAGAGTAAGAGAGTAAGAGAGTAAGAGAGTAAGAGAGTAAGAGAGTAAGAGAGTAAGAGAGTAAGAGAGTAAGAGAGTAAGAGAGTAAGAGAGTAAGAGAGTAAGAGAGTAAGAGAGTAAGAGAGTAAGAGAGTAAGAGAGTAAGAGAGCAAGAGAGCAAGAGAGCAAGAGAGTAAGACAGTAAGACAGTAAGACAGTAAGACAGTAAGACAGTAAGACAGTAAGACAGTAAGACAGTAAGACAGTAAGACAGTAAGACAGTAAGACAGTAAGACAGTAAGACAGTAAGACAGTAAGACAGTAAGACAGTAAGACAGTAAGAGAGTAAGAGAGTAAGAGAGTAAGAGGGTAAGAGAGTAAGAGAGTAAGAGAGTAAGAGAGTAAGAGAGTAAGAGAGCAAGAGAGCAAGAGAGCAAGAGAGTAAGAGAGTAAGAGAGTAAGAGAGTAAGAGAGTAAGAGAGTAAGAGAGTAAGAGAGTAAGAGAGTAATAGAGTAATAGAGTAATAGAGTAAGAGAGCAAGAGAGCAAGAGAGCAAGAGAGCAAGAGAGCAAGAGAGCAAGAGAGCAAGAGAGCAAGAGAGCAAGAGAGCAAGAGAGCAAGAGAGCAAGAGAGTAAGAGAGTAACCCCCATTTTAAGAGAGTAAGACAGTAAGAGAGTAAGAGAGCAAGAGAGCAAGAGAGCAAGAGAGTAAGAGAGTAAGAGAGTAAGAGAGTAAGAGAGTAAGAGAGTAAGAGAGTAAGAGAGTAATAGAGTAATAGAGTAAGAGAGCAAGAGAGCAAGAGAGCAAGAGAGCAAGAGAGCAAGAGAGCAAGAGAGCAAGAGAGCAAGAGAGCAAGAGAGTAAGAGAGTAACCCCCATTTTAAGAGAGTAAGACAGTAAGAGAGTAAGAGAGCAAGAGAGCAAGAGAGCAAGAGAGTAAGAGAGTAAGAGAGTAAGAGAGTAAGAGAGTAAGAGAGTAAGAGAGTAAGAGAGTAAGAGAGTAAGAGAGTAAGAGAGTAAGAGAGTAAGAGAGTAAGAGAGTAAGAGAGTAAGAGAGTAAGAGAGTAAGAGAGTAAGAGAGTAAGAGAGTAAGAGAGTAAGAGAGTAAGAGAGTAAGAGAGTAAGAGAGTAAGAGAGTAAGAGAGTAAGAGAGTAAGAGAGTAAGAGAGTAAGAGAGTAAGAGAGTAAGAGAGTAAGAGAGTAAGAGAGTAAGAGAGTAAGAGAGTAAGAGAGTAAGAGAGTAAGAGAGTAAGAGAGTAAGAGAGTAAGAGAGTAAGAGAGTAAGAGAGTAAGAGAGTAAGAGAGTAAGAGAGTAAGAGAGTAAGAGAATAAGAGAGCAAGAGAATAAGAGAGCAAGAGAGCAAGAGAGCAAGAGAGTAAGACAGTAAGACAGTAAGACAGTAAGACAGTAAGACAGTAAGACAGTAAGACAGTAAGACAGTAAGACAGTAAGACAGTAAGACAGTAAGACAGTAAGACAGTAAGACAGTAAGACAGTAAGACAGTAAGACAGTAAGACAGTAAGACAGTAAGACAGTAAGAGAGTAAGAGAGTAAGAGAGAAAGAGAGCAAGAGAGCAAGAGAGCAAGAGAGCAAGAGATTAAGAGAGTAAGAGAGTAAGAGAGTAAGAGAGTAAGAGAGTAAGAGAGTAAGAGAGTAAGAGAGTAAGAGAGTAAGAGAGTAAGAGAGTAAGAGAGTAAGAGAGTAAGAGAGTAAGAGAGTAAGAGAGTAAGAGAGCAAGAGAGCAAGAGAGCAAGAGAGTAAGACAGTAAGACAGTAAGACAGTAAGACAGTAAGACAGTAAGACAGTAAGACAGTAAGACAGTAAGACAGTAAGACAGTAAGACAGTAAGACAGTAAGACAGTAAGACAGTAAGACAGTAAGACAGTAAGACAGTAAGACAGTAAGACAGTAAGAGAGTAAGAGAGTAACCCCCATTTTAAGACAGTAAGAGAGTAAGAGAGCAAGAGAGCAAGAGGGCAAGAGAGTAACCACCATTTTAAGACAGTAAGAGAGTAAGAGAGCAAGAGAGTAAGAGAGTAACCCACATTTTAAGACAGTAAGAGAGTAAGAGAGCAAGAGAGTAAGAGAGTAACCCCTATTTTAAGACAGTAAGACAGTAAGAGAGTAAGAGAGTAAGAGAGCAAGAGAGCAAGAGAGCAAGAGAGCAAGAGAGTAAGACAGTAAGACAGTAAGACAGTAAGAGAGTAAGAGAGTAAGAGAGTAAGAGAGTAAGAGAGTAAGAGAGTAAGAGAGTAAGAGGGTAAGAGAGTAAGAGAGTAAGAGAGTAAGAGAGTAAGAGAGTAAGAGAGCAAGAGAGCAAGAGAGCAAGAGAGTAAGAGAGTAAGAGAGTAAGAGAGTAAGAGAGTAATAGAGTAAGAGAGTAAGAGAGCAAGAGAGCAAGAGAGCAAGAGAGCAAGAGAGTAAGAGAGTAACCCCCATTTTAAGACAGTAAGAGAGCAAGAGAGTAAGACAGTAAGACAGTAAGAGAGTAAGAGAGCAAGAGAGCAAGAGAGTAAGAGAGTAAGAGAGTAAGAGAGTAAGAGAGTAAGAGAGTAAGAGAGTAAGAGAGTAAGAGAGTAAGAGAGTAAGAGAGTAAGAGAGTAAGAGAGTAAGAGAGTAAGAGAGTAAGAGAGTAAGAGAGTAAGAGAGTAAGAGAGTAAGAGAGTAAGAGAGTAAGAGAGTAAGAGAGTAAGAGAGTAAGAGAGTAGGAGAGTAAGAGAGTAAGACAGTAAGAGAGTAAGAGAGTAAGAGAGTAAGAGAGTAAGAGAGTAAGAGAGTAAGAGAGTAAGAGAGTAAGAGAGTAAGAGAGTAAGAGAGTAAGAGAGTAAGAGAGTAAGAGAGTAAGAGAGTAAGAGAGTAAGAGAGTAAGAGAGTAAGAGAGTAAGAGAGTAAGAGAGTAAAAGAGTAAGAGAGTAAGAGAGTAAGAGAGTAAGAGAGTAAGAGAGTAAGAGAGTAAGAGAGTAAGAGAGTAAGAGAGTAAGAGAGTAAGAGAGTAAGAGAGTAAGAGAGTAAGAGAGTAAGAGAGTAAGAGAGTAAGAGAGTAAGAGAGTAAGAGAGTAAGAGAGTAAGAGAGTAAGAGAGTAAGAGAGTAAGAGAGTAAGAGAGTAAGAGAGTAAGAGAGTAAGAGAGTAAGAGAGTAAGAGAGTAAGAGACTAAGAGAGTAAGAGAGTAAGAGAGTAAGAGAGTAAGAGAGTAAGAGAGTAAGAGAGTAAGAGAGTAAGAGAGTAAGAGAGTAAGAGAGTAAGAGAGTAAGAGAGTAAGAGAGTAAGAGAGTAAGAGAGTAAGAGAGTAAGAGAGTAAAAGAGTAAGAGAGTAAGAGAGTAAGAGAGTAAGAGAGTAAGAGAGTAAGAGAGTAAGAGAGTAAGAGAGTAAGAGAGTAAGAGAGTAAGAGAGTAAGAGAGTAAGAGAGTAAGAGAGTAAGAGAGTAAGAGAGTAAGAGAGTAAGAGAGTAAGAGAGTAAGAGAGTAAGAGAGTAAGAGAGTAAGAGAGTAAGAGAGTAAGAGAGTAAGAGAGTAAGAGAGTAAGAGAGTAAGAGAGTAAGAGAGTAAGAGAGTAAGAGAGTAAGAGAGTAAGAGAGTAAGAGAGTAAGAGAGTAAGAGAGTAAGAGAGTAAGAGAGTAAGACAGTAAGAGAGTAAGAGAGTAAGAGAGTAAGAGAGTAAGACAGTAAGACAGTAAGACAGTAAGACAGTAAGACAGTAAGACAGTAAGACAGTAAGACAGTAAGAGAGTAAGAGAGTAACCCCCATTTTAAGACAGTAAGAGAGTAAGAGAGTAAGAGAGCAAGAGGGCAAGAGAGTAACCACCATTTTAAGACAGTAAGAGAGTAAGAGAGCAAGAGAGTAAGAGAGTAACCCACATTTTAAGACAGTAACAGAGTAAGAGAGCAAGAGAGTAAGAGAGTAAGAGAGTAACCCCCATTTTAAGACAGTAAGACAGTAAGACAGTAAGAGAGTAAGAGAGCAAGAGAGCAAGAGAGCAAGAGAGCAAGAGAGCAAGAGAGCAAGAGAGTAAGACAGTAAGACAGTAAGAGAGTAAGAGAGTAAGAGGGTAAGAGAGTAAGAGAGTAAGAGAGTAAGAGAGTAAGAGAGTAAGAGAGTAAGAGAGTAAGAGAGTAAGAGGGTAAGAGAGTAAGAGAGTAAGAGAGCAAGAGAGTAAGAGAGTAAGAGAGTAAGAGAGCAAGATAGCAAGATAGCAAGATAGCAAGAGAGTAAGAGAGTAAGAGAGTAAGAGAGTAAGAGAGTAAGAGAGTAAGAGAGTAAGAGAGTAAGAGAGTAAGAGAGTAAGAGAGTAAGAGAGTAAGAGAGTAAGAGAGTAAGAGAGTAAGAGAGTAAGAGAGTAAGAGAGTAAGAGAGTAAGAGAGTAAGAGAGTAAGAGAGTAAGAGAGTAAGAGAGTAAGAGAGTAAGAGAGTAAGAGAGTAAGAGAGTAAGAGAGTAAGAGAGTAAGAGAGTAAGAGAGTAAGAGAGTAAGAGAGTAAGAGAGTAAGAGAGTAAGAGAGTAAGAGAGTAAGAGAGTAAGAGAGCAAGAGAGCAAGAGAGTAACCCCCATTTTAAGACAGTAAGAGAGCAAGAGAGTAAGAGAGTAAGAGAGTAAGAGAGTAAGAGAGTAAGAGAGTAAGACAGTAAGACAGTAAGACAGTAAGACAGTAAGACAGTAAGACAGTAAGACAGTAAGACAGTAAGACAGTAAGAGAGTAACCCCCATTTTAAGACAGTAAGAGAGTAAGAGAGTAAGAGAGTAAGAGAGCAAGAGGGCAAGAGAGTAACCACCATTTTAAGACAGTAAGACAGTAAGAGAGTAAGAGAGCAAGAGAGTAAGAGAGTAACCCACATTTTAAGACAGTAAGAGAGTAAGAGAGCAAGAGAGTAAGAGAGTAAGAGAGTAACCCCCATTTTAAGACAGTAAGACAGTAAGAGAGTAAGAGAGCAAGAGAGCAAGAGAGTAAGACAGTAAGACAGTAAGAGAGTAAGAGAGTAAGAGAGTAAGAGAGTAAGAGAGTAAGAGAGTAAGAGAGTAAGAGAGTAAGAGAGTAAGAGAGTAAGAGAGTAAGAGAGTAAGAGAGTAAGAGAGTAAGAGAGTAAGAGAGTAAGAGAGTAAGAGAGTAAGAGAGTAAGAGAGTAAGAGAGTAAGAGAGTAAGAGAGTAAGAGAGTAAGAGAGTAAGAGAGTAAGAGAGTAAGAGAGTAAGAGAGTAAGAGAGTAAGAGGGTAAGAGAGTAAGAGAGTAAGAGAGCAAGAGAGCAAGAGAGTAAGAGAGTAAGAGAGTAAGAGAGCAAGATAGCAAGATAGCAAGATAGCAAGAGAGTAAGAGAGTAAGAGAGTAAGAGAGTAAGAGAGTAAGAGAGTAAGAGAGTAAGAGAGTAAGAGAGTAAGAGAGTAAGAGAGTAAGAGAGTAAGAGAGTAAGAGAGTAAGAGAGTAAGAGAGTAAGAGAGTAAGAGAGCAAGAGAGCAAGAGAGTAACCCCCATTTTAAGACAGTAAGAGAGCAAGAGAGTAAGAGAGTAAGAGAGTAAGAGAGTAAGAGAGTAAGAGAGTAAGAGAGTAAGAGAGTAAGAGAGTAAGAGAGTAAGAGAGTAAGAGAGTAAGAGAGTAAGAGAGTAAGAGAGTAAGAGAGTAAGAGGGTAAGAGAGTAAGAGAGTAAGAGAGCAAGAGAGTAAGAGAGTAAGAGAGTAAGAGAGTAAGAGAGTAAGAGAGTAAGAGAGTAAGAGAGTAACCCCCATTTTAAGACAGTAAGACAGTAAGAGAGTAAGAGAGTAAGAGAGCAAGAGAGCAAGAGAGCAAGAGAGCAAGAGAGCAAGAGAGCAAGAGAGCAAGAGAGCAAGAGAGCAAGAGAGCAAGAGAGTAAGAGAGTAAGACAGTAAGACAGTAAGAGAGTAAGAGAGTAAGAGAGTAAGAGGGTAAGAGAGTAAGAGAGTAAGAGAGTAAGACAGTAAGAGAGCAAGAGAGTAAGAGAGTAAGACAGTATGAGAGTAAGAGAGCAAGAGAGCAAGAGAGCAAGAGAGTAAGACAGTAAGACAGTAAGACAGTAAGAGAGTAAGAGAGTAAGAGAGTAAGAGAGTAAGAGAGTAAGAGAGTAAGAGGGTAAGAGAGTAAGAGAGTAAGAGAGTAAGAGAGTAAGAGAGCAAGAGAGCAAGAGAGTAAGAGAGTAAGACAGTATGAGAGTAAGAGAGCAAGAGAGCAAGACAGTAAGACAGTAAGAGAGTAAGAGAGTAAGAGAGTAAGAGAGTAAGAGAGTAAGAGAGTAAGAGAGTACGAGAGTAAGAGGGTAAGAGAGTAAGAGAGTAAGAGAGCAAGAGAGCAAGAGAGTAAGAGAGTAAGAGAGTAAGAGAGTAAGAGAGTAAGAGAGTAAGAGAGTAAGAGAGTAAGAGAGTAAGAGAGTAAGAGAGTAAGAGAGTAAGAGAGTAAGAGAGTAAGAGAGTAAGAGAGTAAGAGAGTAAGAGAGAAAGAGAGCAAGAGAGCAAGAGAGCAAGAGAGCAAGAGATTAAGAGAGTAAGAGAGTAAGAGAGTAAGAGAGTAAGAGAGTAAGAGAGCAAGAGAGCAAGAGAGCAAGAGAGTAAGAGAGTAAGAGAGTAAGACAGTAAGACAGTAAGACAGTAAGACAGTAAGACAGTAAGACAGTAAGACAGTAAGACAGTAAGACAGTAAGACAGTAAGACAGTAAGACAGTAAGACAGTAAGACAGTAAGACAGTAAGACAGTAAGACAGTAAGACAGTAAGACAGTAAGACAGTAAGACAGTAAGACAGTAAGACAGTAAGACAGTAAGACAGTAAGACAGTAAGACAGTAAGACAGTAAGACAGTAAGACAGTAAGAGAGTAACCCCCATTTTAAGACAGTAAGAGAGTAAGAGAGCAAGAGAGTAAGAGAGTAACCCACATTTTAAGACAGTAACAGAGTAAGAGAGCAAGAGAGTAAGAGAGTAAGAGAGTAACCCCCATTTTAAGACAGTAAGACAGTAAGACAGTAAGAGAGTAAGAGAGCAAGAGAGCAAGAGAGCAAGAGAGCAAGAGAGCAAGAGAGCAAGAGAGTAAGACAGTAAGACAGTAAGAGAGTAAGAGAGTAAGAGGGTAAGAGAGTAAGAGAGTAAGAGAGTAAGAGAGTAAGAGAGTAAGAGAGTAAGAGAGTAAGAGAGTAAGAGAGTAAGAGAGTAAGAGGGTAAGAGAGTAAGAGAGTAAGAGAGTAAGAGAGCAAGAGAGTAAGAGAGTAAGAGAGTAAGAGAGCAAGATAGCAAGATAGCAAGATAGCAAGAGAGTAAGAGAGTAAGAGAGTAAGAGAGTAAGAGAGTAAGAGAGTAAGAGAGTAAGAGAGTAAGAGAGTAAGAGAGTAAGAGAGTAAGAGAGTAAGAGAGTAAGAGAGTAAGAGAGTAAGAGAGTAAGAGAGTAAGAGAGTAAGAGAGTAAGAGAGTAAGAGAGTAAGAGAGTAAGAGAGTAAGAGAGTAAGAGAGTAAGAGAGTAAGAGAGTAAGAGAGTAAGAGAGTAAGAGAGTAAGAGAGTAAGAGAGTAAGAGAGTAAGAGAGTAAGAGAGTAAGAGAGTAAGAGAGTAAGAGAGTAAGAGAGTAAGAGAGCAAGAGAGCAAGAGAGTAACCCCCATTTTAAGACAGTAAGAGAGCAAGAGAGTAAGAGAGTAAGAGAGTAAGAGAGTAAGAGAGTAAGAGAGTAAGACAGTAAGACAGTAAGACAGTAAGACAGTAAGACAGTAAGACAGTAAGACAGTAAGACAGTAAGACAGTAAGACAGTAAGAGAGTAACCCCCATTTTAAGACAGTAAGAGAGTAAGAGAGTAAGAGAGCAAGAGGGCAAGAGAGTAACCACCATTTTAAGACAGTAAGACAGTAAGAGAGTAAGAGAGCAAGAGAGTAAGAGAGTAACCCACATTTTAAGACAGTAAGAGAGTAAGAGAGCAAGAGAGTAAGAGAGTAAGAGAGTAACCCCCATTTTAAGACAGTAAGACAGTAAGAGAGTAAGAGAGCAAGAGAGCAAGAGAGTAAGACAGTAAGACAGTAAGAGAGTAAGAGAGTAAGAGAGTAAGAGAGTAAGAGAGTAAGAGAGTAAGAGAGTAAGAGAGTAAGAGAGTAAGAGAGTAAGAGAGTAAGAGAGTAAGAGAGTAAGAGAGTAAGAGAGTAAGAGAGTAAGAGAGTAAGAGAGTAAGAGAGTAAGAGAGTAAGAGAGTAAGAGAGTAAGAGAGTAAGAGAGTAAGAGAGTAAGAGAGTAAGAGAGTAAGAGAGTAAGAGAGTAAGAGAGTAAGAGAGTAAGAGAGTAAGAGGGTAAGAGAGTAAGAGAGTAAGAGAGCAAGAGAGCAAGAGAGTAAGAGAGTAAGAGAGTAAGAGAGCAAGATAGCAAGATAGCAAGATAGCAAGAGAGTAAGAGAGTAAGAGAGTAAGAGAGTAAGAGAGTAAGAGAGTAAGAGAGTAAGAGAGTAAGAGAGTAAGAGAGTAAGAGAGTAAGAGAGTAAGAGAGTAAGAGAGTAAGAGAGTAAGAGAGCAAGAGAGCAAGAGAGTAACCCCCATTTTAAGACAGTAAGAGAGCAAGAGAGTAAGAGAGTAAGAGAGTAAGAGAGTAAGAGAGTAAGAGAGTAAGAGAGTAAGAGAGTAAGAGAGTAAGAGAGTAAGAGAGTAAGAGAGTAAGAGAGTAAGAGAGTAAGAGGGTAAGAGAGTAAGAGAGTAAGAGAGCAAGAGAGTAAGAGAGTAAGAGAGTAAGAGAGTAAGAGAGTAAGAGAGTAAGAGAGTAAGAGAGTAACCCCCATTTTAAGACAGTAAGACAGTAAGAGAGTAAGAGAGTAAGAGAGCAAGAGAGCAAGAGAGCAAGAGAGCAAGAGAGCAAGAGAGCAAGAGAGCAAGAGAGCAAGAGAGTAAGAGAGTAAGAGAGTAAGACAGTAAGACAGTAAGAGAGTAAGAGAGTAAGAGAGTAAGAGGGTAAGAGAGTAAGAGAGTAAGAGAGTAAGACAGTAAGAGAGCAAGAGAGTAAGAGAGTAAGACAGTATGAGAGTAAGAGAGCAAGAGAGCAAGAGAGCAAGAGAGTAAGACAGTAAGACAGTAAGACAGTAAGAGAGTAAGAGAGTAAGAGAGTAAGAGAGTAAGAGAGTAAGAGAGTAAGAGGGTAAGAGAGTAAGAGAGTAAGAGAGTAAGAGAGCAAGAGAGCAAGAGAGTAAGAGAGTAAGACAGTATGAGAGTAAGAGAGCAAGAGAGCAAGACAGTAAGACAGTAAGAGAGTAAGAGAGTAAGAGAGTAAGAGAGTAAGAGAGTAAGAGAGTAAGAGAGTAAGAGAGTACGAGAGTAAGAGGGTAAGAGAGTAAGAGAGTAAGAGAGCAAGAGAGCAAGAGAGTAAGAGAGTAAGAGAGTAAGAGAGTAAGAGAGTAAGAGAGTAAGAGAGTAAGAGAGTAAGAGAGTAAGAGAGTAAGAGAGTAAGAGAGTAAGAGAGTAAGAGAGTAAGAGAGTAAGAGAGTAAGAGAGAAAGAGAGCAAGAGAGCAAGAGAGCAAGAGAGCAAGAGATTAAGAGAGTAAGAGAGTAAGAGAGTAAGAGAGTAAGAGAGTAAGAGAGCAAGAGAGCAAGAGAGCAAGAGAGTAAGAGAGTAAGAGAGTAAGACAGTAAGACAGTAAGACAGTAAGACAGTAAGACAGTAAGACAGTAAGACAGTAAGACAGTAAGACAGTAAGACAGTAAGACAGTAAGACAGTAAGACAGTAAGACAGTAAGACAGTAAGACAGTAAGACAGTAAGAGAGTAACCCCCATTTTAAGACAGTAAGAGAGTAAGAGAGCAAGAGGGCAAGAGAGTAACCACCATTTTAAGACAGTAAGAGAGTAAGAGAGTAACCCACATTTTAAGACAGTAAGAGAGTAAGAGAGTAAGAGAGTAAGAGAGTAAGAGAGTAAGAGAGTAAGAGAGTAAGAGAGTAAGAGAGTAAGAGAGTAAGAGAGTAAGAGAGTAAGAGAGTAAGAGAGTAAGAGAGTAAGAGAGTAAGAGAGTAAGAGAGTAAGAGAGTAAGAGAGTAAGATAGTAAGAGAGTAAGAGAGTAACCCCTATTTTAAGACAGTAAGACAGTAAGAGAGTAAGAGAGCAAGAGAGCAAGAGAGCAAGAGAGCAAGAGAGCAAGAGAGCAAGAGAGTAAGACAGTAAGACAGTAAGAGAGTAAGAGAGTAAGAGAGTAAGAGAGTAAGAGAGTAAGAGAGTAAGAGAGTAAGAGAGTAAGAGAGTAAGAGAGTAAGAGAGTAAGAGAGTAAGAGAGTAAGAGAGTAAGAGGGTAAGAGAGTAAGAGAGTAAGAGAGCAAGAGAGCAAGAGAGTAAGAGAGTAAGAGAGTAAGAGAGTAAGAGAGTAAGAGAGTAAGAGAGCAAGAGAGCAAGAGAGCAAGAGAGTAAGAGAGCAAGAGAGTAAGAGAGTAAGAGAGTAAGAGAGTAAGAGAGTAAGAGAGTAAGAGAGTAAGAGAGTAAGAGAGTAAGAGAGTTAGAGAGTAAGAGAGTAAGAGAGTAAGAGAGTAAGAGAGTAAGAGAGTAAGAGAGTAAGATAGTAAGAGAGTAAGAGAGTAACCCCTATTTTAAGAGAGTAAGAGAGTAAGAGAGTAAGAGAGTAAGAGAGTAAGAGAGTAAGAGAGTAAGAGAGTAAGAGAGTAAGAGAGTAAGAGAGTAAGAGAGTAAGAGAGTAAGAGAGTAAGAGAGTAAGAGAGTAAGATAGTAAGAGAGTAAGAGAGTAACCCCTATTTTAAGACAGTAAGACAGTAAGAGAGTAAGAGAGCAAGAGAGCAAGAGAGCAAGAGAGCAAGAGAGCAAGAGAGTAAGACAGTAAGACAGTAAGACAGTAAGACAGTAAGACAGTAAGACAGTAAGACAGTAAGACAGTAAGAGAGTAAGAGAGTAAGAGAGTAAGAGAGTAAGAGAGTAAGAGAGTAAGAGAGTAAGAGAGTAAGAGAGTAAGAGAGTAAGAGAGTAAGAGAGTAAGAGAGCAAGAGAGCAAGAGAGCAAGAGAGCAAGAGAGTAAGAGAGTAAGAGAGTAAGAGAGTAAGAGAGTAAGAGAGTAAGAGAGTAAGAGAGTAAGAGAGTAAGAGAGTAAGAGAGTAAGAGAGTAAGAGAGTAAGAGAGTAAGAGAGTAAGAGAGTAAGAGAGTAAGAGAGTAAGAGAGTAAGAGAGTAAGAGAGTAAGAGAGTAAGAGAGTAAGAGAGTAAGAGAGTAAGAGAGTAAGAGAGTAAGAGAGTAAGAGAGTAAGAGAGTAAGAGAGTAAGAGAGTAAGAGAGTAAGAGAGTAAGAGAGTAAGAGAGTAAGAGAGTAAGAGAGTAAGAGAGTAAGAGAGTAAGAGAGTAAGAGAGTAAGAGAGTAAGAGAGTAAGAGAGTAAGAGAGTAAGAGAGTAAGAGAGTAAGAGAGTAAGAGAGTAAGAGAGTAAGAGAGTAAGAGAGTAAGAGAGTAAGAGAGTAAGAGAGTAAGAGAGTAAGAGAGTAAGAGAGTAAGAGAGTAAGAGAGTAAGAGAGTAAGAGAGTAAGAGAGTAAGAGAGTAAGAGAGTAAGAGAGTAAGAGAGTAAGAGAGTAAGAGAGTAAGAGAGTAAGAGAGTAAGAGAGTAAGACAGTATGAGAGTAAGAGAGCAAGAGAGCAAGAGAGCAAGAGAGTAAGACAGTAAGAGAGTAAGAGAGTAACAGAGTAAGAGAGTAAGAGAGTAAGAGAGTAAGAGAGTAAGAGGGTAAGAGAGTAAGAGAGTAAGATAGTAAGAGAGTAAGAGAGCAAGAGAGCAAGAGAGCAAGAGAGTAAGACAGTATGAGAGTAAGAGAGCAAGAGAGCAAGAGAGTAAGAGAGTAAGACAGTAAGACAGTAAGAGAGTAAGAGAGTAAGAGAGTAAGAGAGTAAGAGAGTACGAGAGTAAGAGAGTAAGAGGGTAAGAGAGTAAGAGAGTAAGAGAGCAAGAGAGCAAGAGAGTAAGAGAGTAAGAGAGTAAGAGAGTAAGAGAGTAAGAGAGCAAGAGAGTAAGAGAGTAAGAGAGTAAGAGAGTAAGAGAGTAAGAGAGTAAGAGAGTAAGAGAGTAAGAGAGTAAGAGAGTAAGAGAGTAAGAGAGTAAGAGAGTAAGAGAGTAAGAGAATAAGAGAGCAAGAGAGCAAGAGAGCAAGAGAGTAAGAGAGTAAGAGAGTAAGACAGTAAGACAGTAAGAGAGTAACCCCCATTTTAAGACAGTAAGAGAGCAAGAGAGCAAGAGAGCAAGAGGGCAAGAGAGTAACCACCATTTTAAGACAGTAAGAGAGTAAGAGAGCAAGAGAGTAAGAGAGTAACCCACATTTTAAGACAGTAAGAGAGTAAGAGAGCAAGAGAGTAAGAGAGTAACCCCTATTTTAAGACAGTAAGACAGTAAGAGAGTAAGAGAGTAAGAGAGCAAGAGAGCAAGAGAGCAAGAGAGCAAGAGAGCAAGAGAGCAAGAGAGCAAGAGAGTAAGACAGTAAGACAGTAAGACAGTAAGACAGTAAGACAGTAAGACAGTAAGACAGTAAGAGAGTAAGAGAGTAAGAGAGTAAGAGAGTAAGAGGGTAAGAGAGTAAGAGAGTAAGAGAGCAAGAGAGCAAGAGAGTAAGAGAGTAAGAGAGTAAGAGAGTAAGAGAGTAAGAGAGTAAGAGAGTAAGAGAGTAAGAGAGTAAGAGAGCAAGAGAGCAAGAGAGCAAGAGAGTAAGAGAGTAAGAGAGTAAGAGAGTAAGAGAGTAAGAGAGTAATAGAGTAAGAGAGTAAGAGAGCAAGAGAGCAAGAGAGCAAGAGAGCAAGAGAGCAAGAGAGCAAGAGAGCAAGAGAGTAAGAGAGTAACCCCCATTTTAAGACAGTAAGAGAGCAAGAGAGTAAGAGAGTAAGACAGTAAGAGAGTAAGAGAGCAAGAGAGCAAGAGAGTAAGAGAGTAAGACAGTAAGAGAGTAAGAGAGCAAGAGAGCAAGAGAGTAAGAGAGTAAGACAGTAAGAGAGTAAGAGAGTAAGAGAGTAAGAGAGTAAGAGAGTAAGAGAGTAAGAGAGTAAGAGAGTAAGAGAGTAAGAGAGTAAGAGAGTAAGAGAGTAAGAGAGTAAGAGAGTAAGAGAGTAAGAGAGTAAGAGAGTAAGAGAGCAAGAGAGCAAGAGAGCAAGAGAGCAAGAGAGCAAGAGAGCAAGAGAGCAAGACAGTAAGACAGTAAGACAGTAAGACAGTAAGACAGTAAGACAGTAAGACAGTAAGACAGTAAGAGAGTAAGAGAGTAAGAGAGTAAGAGAGTAAGAGAGTAAGAGGGTAAGAGAGTAAGAGAGTAAGAGAGTAAGAGAGTAAGAGAGTATGAGAGTAAGAGAGTAAGAGAGTAAGAGAGTAAGAGAGTAAGAGAGTAAGAGAGTAAGAGAGTAAGAGAGTAAGAGAGTAAGAGAGTAAGAGAGTAAGAGAGTAAGACAGTAAGAGAGTAAGAGAGTAAGAGAGTAAGAGAGTAAGAGAGTAAGAGAGTAAGAGAGTAAGAGAGTAAGACAGTAAGACAGTAAGACAGTAAGACAGTAAGACAGTAAGACAGTAAGACAGTAAGACAGTAAGACAGTAAGACAGTAAGACAGTAAGACAGTAAGACAGTAAGAGAGTAACCCCCATTTTAAGACAGTAAGAGAGTAAGAGAGTAAGAGAGCAAGAGGGCAAGAGAGTAACCACCATTTTAAGACAGTAAGAGAGTAAGAGAGCAAGAGAGTAAGAGAGTAACCCACATTTTAAGACAGTAAGAGAGTAAGAGAGCAAGAGAGTAAGAGAGTAACCCCCATTTTAAGACAGTAAGACAGTAAGACAGTAAGACAGTAAGACAGTAAGAGAGTAAGAGAGCAAGAGAGCAAGAGAGCAAGAGAGCAAGAGAGCAAGAGAGCAAGAGAGTAAGACAGTAAGACAGTAAGACAGTAAGAGAGTAAGAGAGTAAGAGGGTAAGAGAGTAAGAGAGTAAGAGAGTAAGAGAGTAAGAGAGTAAGAGAGTAAGAGAGTAAGAGGGTAAGAGAGTAAGAGAGTAAGAGAGCAAGAGAGCAAGAGAGTAAGAGAGTAAGAGAGTAAGAGAGCAGATAGCAAGATAGCAAGATAGCAAGATAGCAAGAGAGTAAGAGAGTAAGAGAGTAAGAGAGTAAGAGAGTAAGAGAGTAAGAGAGTAAGAGAGTAAGAGAGTAAGAGAGTAAGAGAGTAAGAGAGTAAGAGAGTAAGAGAGTAAGAGAGTAAGAGAGTAAGAGAGTAAGAGAGTAAGAGAGTAAGAGAGTAAGAGAGCAAGAGAGTAACCCCCATTTTAAGACAGTAAGAGAGCAAGAGAGTAAGAGAGTAAGAGAGTTAGAGAGTAAGAGAGTAAGAGAGTAAGACAGTAAGACAGTAAGACAGTAAGACAGTAAGACAGTAAGACAGTAAGACAGTAAGACAGTAAGACAGTAAGACAGTAAGACAGTAAGACAGTAAGACAGTAAGACAGTAAGACAGTAAGACAGTAAGACAGTAAGACAGTAAGACAGTAAGACAGTAAGAGAGTAACCCCCATTTTAAGACAGTAAGAGAGTAAGAGAGTAAGAGAGTAAGAGAGCAAGAGGGCAAGAGAGTAACCACCATTTTAAGACAGTAAGAGAGTAAGAGAGCAAGAGAGTAAGAGAGTAACCCACATTTTAAGACAGTAAGAGAGTAAGAGAGCAAGAGAGTAAGAGAGTAAGAGAGTAAGAGAGTAACCCCCATTTTAAGACAGTAAGAGAGTAAGAGAGTAAGAGAGTAAGTGAGTAAGTGAGTAAGAGAGTAAGAGAGTAAGAGAGTAAGAGAGTAAGAGAGTAAGAGAGTAAGAGAGTAAGAGAGTAAGAGAGTAAGAGAGTAAGAGAGTAAGAGAGTAAGAGAGTAAGAGAGTAAGAGAGTAAGAGAGTAAGAGAGTAAGAGGGTAAGAGAGTAAGAGAGTAAGAGAGCAAGAGAGCAAGAGAGCAAGAGAGTAAGAGAGTAAGAGAGTAAGAGAGTAAGAGAGTAAGAGAGCAAGATAGCAAGAGAGTAAGAGAGTAAGAGAGTAAGAGAGTAAGAGAGTAAGAGAGTAAGAGAGTAAGAGAGTAAGAGAGTAAGAGAGTAAGAGAGTAAGAGAGTAAGAGAGTAAGAGAGTAAGAGAGTAAGAGAGTAAGAGAGTAAGAGAGTAAGAGAGTAAGAGAGTAAGAGAGTAAGAGATTAAGAGAGTAAGAGAGTAAGAGAGTAAGAGAGTAAGAGAGTAAGAGAGCAAGAGAGCAAGAGAGCAAGAGAGTAACCCCCATTTTAAGACAGTAAGAGAGCAAGAGAGTAAGAGAGTAAGAGAGTAAGAGAGTAAGAGAGTAAGAGAGTAAGAGAGTAAGAGAGTAAGAGAGTAAGAGAGTAAGAGAGTAAGAGAGTAAGAGAGTAAGAGAGTAAGAGAGTAAGAGAGTAAGAGAGTAAGAGAGTAAGAGAGTAAGAGAGTAAGAGAGTAAGAGAGTAAGAGAGTAAGAGAGTAAGAGAGTAAGAGAGTAAGAGAGTAAGAGAGTAAGAGAGTAAGAGAGTAAGAGAGTAAGAGAGTAAGAGAGTAAGAGAGTAAGAGAGTAAGAGAGTAAGAGAGTAAGAGAGTAAGAGAGTAAGAGAGTAAGAGAGTAAGAGAGTAAGAGAGTAAGAGAGTAAGAGAGTAACCCCCATTTTAAGACAGTAAGACAGTAAGAGAGTAAGAGAGTAAGAGAGCAAGAGAGCAAGAGAGCAAGAGAGCAAGAGAGCAAGAGAGCAAGAGAGCAAGAGAGTAAGAGAGTAAGAGAGTAAGACAGTAAGACAGTAAGACAGTAAGACAGTAAGAGAGTAAGAGAGTAAGAGGGTAAGAGAGTAAGAGAGTAAGACAGTAAGAGAGCAAGAGAGTAAGAGAGTAAGACAGTATGAGAGTAAGAGAGCAAGAGAGCAAGAGAGTAAGACAGTAAGACAGTAAGACAGTAAGACAGTAAGAGAGTAAGAGAGTAAGAGAGTAAGAGAGTAAGAGAGTAAGAGAGTAAGAGGGTAAGAGAGTAAGAGAGTAAGAGAGCAAGAGAGCAAGAGAGTAAGAGAGTAAGACAGTAAGAGAGCAAGAGAGCAAGAGAGTAAGACAGTAAGACAGTAAGACAGTAAGAGAGTAAGAGAGTAAGAGAGTAAGAGGGTAAGAGAGTAAGAGAGTAAGAGAGTAAGAGAGCAAGAGAGCAAGAGAGTAAGAGAGTAAGAGAGTAAGAGAGTAAGAGAGCAAGAGAGCAAGAGAGTAAGAGAGTAAGAGAGTAAGAGAGTAAGAGAGTAAGAGAGTAAGAGAGTAAGAGAGTAAGAGAGTAAGAGAGTAAGAGAGTAAGAGAGTAAGAGAGTAAGAGAGTAAGAGAGTAAGAGAGTAAGAGAGAAAGAGAGCAAGAGAGCAAGAGAGCAAGAGATTAAGAGAGTAAGAGAGTAAGAGAGTAAGAGAGTAAGAGAGTAAGAGAATAAGAGAATAAGAGAGCAAGAGAGCAAGAGAGCAAGAGAGTAAGAGAGTAAGAGAGTAAGACAGTAAGACAGTAAGACAGTAAGACAGTAAGACAGTAAGACAGTAAGACAGTAAGACAGTAAGAGAGTAAGAGAGTAACCCCCATTTTAAGACAGTAAGAGAGTAAGAGAGCAAGAGAGCAAGAGAGCAAGAGAGCAAGAGGGCAAGAGAGTAACCACCATTTTAAGACAGTAAGAGAGTAAGAGAGCAAGAGAGTAAGAGAGTAACCCACATTTTAAGACAGTAAGAGAGTAAGAGAGCAAAAGAGTAAGAGAGTAAGAGAGTAAGAGAGTAAGAGAGTAAGAGAGTAAGAGAGTAAGAGAGTAAGATAGTAAGAGAGTAAGAGAGTAACCCCTATTTTAAGACAGTAAGAGAGTAAGAGAGTAAGAGAGCAAGAGAGCAAGAGAGCAAGAGAGCAAGAGAGCAAGAGAGCAAGAGAGCAAGAGAGCAAGAGAGCAAGAGAGCAAGAGAGTAAGACAGTAAGACAGTAAGAGAGTAAGAGAGTAAGAGAGTAAGAGAGTAAGAGAGTAAGAGAGTAAGAGAGTAAGAGGGTAAGAGAGTAAGAGAGTAAGAGAGCAAGAGAGCAAGAGAGTAAGAGAGTAAGAGAGTAACCCCCATTTTAAGACAGTAAGAGAGCAAGAGAGTAAGAGAGTAAGACAGTAAGAGAGTAAGAGAGCAAGAGGGCAAGAGAGTAAGAGAGTAAGAGAGTAAGAGAGTAAGAGAGTAAGAGAGTAAGAGAGTAAGAGAGTAAGAGAGTAAGAGAGTAAGACAGTAAGACAGTAAGACAGTAAGAGAGTAAGAGAGTAAGAGAGTAAGAGAGTAAGAGAGTAAGAGAGTAAGAGAGTAAGAGAGTAAGAGAGTAAGAGAGTAAGAGAGTAAGAGAGTAAGAGAGTAAGAGAGTAAGAGAGTACGAGAGTAAGAGAGTAAGAGAGTAAGAGAGTAAGAGAGTAAGAGAGTAAGAGAGTAAGAGAGTAAGAGAGTAAGAGAGTAAGAGAGTAAGAGAGTAAGAGAGTAAGAGAGTAAGAGAGTAAGAGAGTAAGAGAGTAAGAGAGTAAGAGAGTAAGAGAGTAACCCCCATTTTAAGACAGTAAGAGAGCAAGAGAGCAAGAGAGTAAGAGAGTAAGAGAGTAAGAGAGTAAGACAGTAAGACAGTAAGACAGTAAGACAGTAAGACAGTAAGACAGTAAGACAGTAAGACAGTAAGACAGTAAGAGAGTAAGAGAGTAAGAGAGTAAGAGAGTAAGAGAGTAAGAGAGTAAGAGAGTAAGAGAGTAAGAGAGTAAGAGGGTAAGAGAGTAAGAGAGTAAGAGAGCAAGAGAGCAAGAGAGCAAGAGAGTAAGAGAGTAAGAGAGTAAGAGAGTAAGAGAGTAAGAGAGTAAGAGAGTAAGAGAGTAAGAGAGTAAGAGAGTAAGAGAGTAAGAGAGTAAGAGAGTAAGAGAGTAAGAGAGTAAGAGAGTAAGAGAGTAAGAGAGTAAGAGAGTAAGAGAGTAAGAGAGTAAGAGAGTAAGAGAGTAAGAGAGTAAGAGAGTAAGAGAGTAAGAGAGTAAGAGAGTAAGAGAGTAAGAGAGTAAGAGAGTAAGAGAGTAAGAGAGTAAGAGAGTAAGAGAGTAAGAGAGTAAGAGAGTAAGAGAGTAAGAGAGTAAGAGAGTAAGAGAGTAAGAGAGTAAGAGAGTAAGAGAGTAAGAGAGTAAGAGAGTAAGAGAGTAAGAGAGTAAGAGAGTAAGAGAGTAACCCCCATTTTAAGACAGTAAGACAGTAAGAGAGTAAGAGAGCAAGAGAGCAAGAGAGCAAGAGAGTAAGAGAGTAAGAGAGTAAGAGAGTAAGACAGTAAGACAGTAAGACAGTAAGACAGTAAGACAGTAAGACAGTAAGACAGTAAGACAGTAAGACAGTAAGACAGTAAGACAGTAAGACAGTAAGACAGTAAGACAGTAAGACAGTAAGAGAGTAAGACAGTAAGAGAGCAAGAGAGTAAGAGAGTAACCCCCATTTTAAGACAGTAAGACAGTAAGACAGTAAGAGAGTAAGAGAGCAAGAGAGCAAGAGAGCAAGAGAGTAAGACAGTAAGACAGTAAGACAGTAAGAGAGTAAGAGAGTAAGAGGGTAAGAGAGTAAGAGAGTAAGAGAGTAAGAGAGTAAGAGAGTAAGAGAGTAAGAGAGTAAGAGAGTAAGAGAGTAAGAGAGTAAGAGGGTAAGAGAGTAAGAGAGTAAGAGAGCAAGAGAGCAAGAGAGTAAGAGAGTAAGAGAGTAAGAGAGCAAGATAGCAAGATAGCAAGATAGCAAGATAGCAAGAGAGTAAGAGAGTAAGAGAGTAAGAGAGTAAGAGAGTAAGAGAGTAAGAGAGTAAGAGAGTAAGAGAGTAAGAGAGTAAGAGAGTAAGAGAGTAAGAGAGTAAGAGAGTAAGAGAGTAAGAGAGTAAGAGAGTAAGAGAGTAAGAGAGTAAGAGAGTAAGAGAGTAAGAGAGTAAGAGAGTAAGAGAGCAAGAGAGCAAGAGAGTAACCCCCATTTTAAGACAGTAAGAGAGCAAGAGAGTAAGAGAGTAAGAGAGTAAGAGAGTAAGAGAGTAAGACAGTAAGACAGTAAGACAGTAAGACAGTAAGACAGTAAGACAGTAAGACAGTAAGACAGTAAGACAGTAAGACAGTAAGACAGTAAGACAGTAAGACAGTAAGAGAGTAACCCCCATTTTAAGACAGTAAGAGAGTAAGAGAGTAAGAGAGCAAGAGGGCAAGAGAGTAACCACCATTTTAAGACAGTAAGAGAGTAAGAGAGCAAGAGAGTAAGAGAGTAACCCACATTTTAAGACAGTAAGAGAGTAAGAGAGCAAGAGAGTAAGAGAGTAAGAGAGTAACCCCCATTTTAAGACAGTAAGACAGTAAGAGAGCAAGAGAGCAAGAGAGTAAGACAGTAAGAGAGTAAGAGAGTAAGAGAGTAAGAGAGTAAGAGAGTAAGAGAGTAAGAGAGTAAGAGAGTAAGAGAGTAAGAGAGTAAGAGAGTAAGAGAGTAAGAGAGTAAGAGAGTAAGAGAGTAAGAGAGTAAGAGAGTAAGAGAGTAAGAGAGTAAGAGAGTAAGAGGGTAAGAGGGTAAGAGAGTAAGAGAGTAAGAGAGCAAGAGAGCAAGAGAGTAAGAGAGTAAGAGAGTAAGAGAGTAAGAGAGTAAGAGAGCAAGATAGCAAGATAGCAAGATAGCAAGAGAGTAAGAGAGTAAGAGAGTAAGAGAGTAAGAGAGTAAGAGAGTAAGAGAGTAAGAGAGTAAGAGAGTAAGAGAGTAAGAGAGCAAGAGAGTAACCCCCATTTTAAGACAGTAAGAGAGCAAGAGAGTAAGAGAGTAAGAGAGTAAGAGAGTAAGAGAGTAAGAGAGTAAGAGAGTAAGAGAGTAAGAGAGTAAGAGAGTAAGAGAGTAAGAGAGTAAGAGAGTAAGAGAGTAAGAGAGTAAGAGAGTAAGAGAGTAAGAGAGTAAGAGAGTAAGAGAGTAAGAGAGTAAGAGAGTAAGAGAGTAAGAGAGTAAGAGAGTAACCCCCATTTTAAGACAGTAAGACAGTAAGAGAGTAAGAGAGTAAGAGAGCAAGAGAGCAAGAGAGCAAGAGAGCAAGAGAGCAAGAGAGTAAGAGAGTAAGACAGTAAGACAGTAAGACAGTAAGAGAGTAAGAGAGTAAGAGGGTAAGAGAGTAAGAGAGTAAGACAGCAAGAGAGTAAGAGAGTAAGACAGTATGAGAGCAAGAGAGCAAGAGAGTAAGACAGTAAGACAGTAAGAGAGTAAGAGAGTAAGAGAGTAAGAGAGTAAGAGGGTAAGAGAGTAAGAGAGTAAGAGAGCAAGAGAGCAAGAGAGTAAGAGAGTAAGACAGTATGAGAGTAAGAGAGCAAGAGAGCAAGAGAGTAAGACAGTAAGACAGTAAGAGAGTAAGAGAGTAAGAGAGTAAGAGAGTAAGAGAGTAAGAGAGTAAGAGAGTAAGAGAGTAAGAGGGTAAGAGAGTAAGAGAGTAAGAGAGCAAGAGAGCAAGAGAGTAAGAGAGTAAGAGAGTAAGAGAGTAAGAGAGTAAGAGAGTAAGAGAGTAAGAGAGTAAGAGAGTAAGAGAGTAAGAGAGTAAGAGAGTAAGAGAGTAAGAGAGTAAGAGAGTAAGAGAGTAAGAGAGTAAGAGAGTAAGAGAGTAAGAGAGTAAGAGAGTAAGAGAGTAAGAGAGTAAGAGAGTAAGAGAGAAAGAGAGCAAGAGAGCAAGAGATTAAGAGATTAAGAGATTAAGAGAGTAAGAGAGTAAGAGAGTAAGAGAGTAAGAGAGTAAGAGAGTAAGAGAGTAAGAGAGTAAGAGAATAAGAGAGCAAGAGAGCAAGAGAGTAAGAGAGTAAGAGAGTAAGACAGTAAGACAGTAAGACAGTAAGACAGTAAGACAGTAAGACAGTAAGACAGTAAGACAGTAAGACAGTAAGACAGTAAGACAGTAAGACAGTAAGACAGTAAGACAGTAAGACAGTAAGACAGTAAGACAGTAAGACAGTAAGACAGTAAGACAGTAAGACAGTAAGACAGTAAGACCGTAAGACAGTAAGACAGTAAGACAGTAAGACAGTAAGACAGTAAGACAGTAAGACAGTAAGACAGTAAGACAGTAAGACAGTAAGACAGTAAGACAGTAAGACAGTAAGACAGTAAGACAGTAAGACAGTAAGACAGTAAGACAGTAAGACAGTAAGACAGTAAGACAGTAAGACAGTAAGACAGTAAGACAGTAAGACAGTAAGACAGTAAGACAGTAAGACAGTAAGACAGTAAGACAGTAAGACAGTAAGACAGTAAGACAGTAAGACAGTAAGACAGTAAGAGAGTAAGAGAGTAACCCCCATTTTAAGACAGTAAGAGAGTAAGAGAGCAAGAGAGCAAGAGGGCAAGAGAGTAACCACCATTTTAAGACAGTAAGAGAGTAAGAGAGCAAGAGAGTAAGAGAGTAACCCACATTTTAAGACAGTAAGAGAGTAAGAGAGCAAGAGAGTAAGAGAGTAAGAGAGTAAGAGAGTAAGAGAGTAAGAGAGTAAGAGAGTAAGAGAGTAAGAGAGTAAGAGAGTAAGAGAGTAAGAGAGTAAGAGAGTAAGAGAGTAAGAGAGTAAGAGAGTAAGAGAGTAAGAGAGTAAGAGAGTAAGAGAGTAAGAGAGTAAGAGAGTAAGAGAGTAAGATAGTAAGAGAGTAACCCCTATTTTAAGACAGTAAGACAGTAAGAGAGTAAGAGAGTAAGAGAGCAAGAGAGCAAGAGAGCAAGAGAGCAAGAGAGCAAGAGAGTAAGACAGTAAGACAGTAAGAGAGTAAGAGAGTAAGAGAGTAAGAGAGTAAGAGAGTAAGAGAGTAAGAGAGTAAGAGGGTAAGAGAGTAAGAGAGTAAGAGAGCAAGAGAGCAAGAGAGTAAGAGAGTAAGAGAGTAAGAGAGTAAGAGAGCAAGAGAGCAAGAGAGCAAGAGAGTAAGAGAGTAAGAGAGTAAGAGAGTAAGAGAGCAAGAGAGCAAGAGAGCAAGAGAGCAAGAGAGCAAGAGAGCAAGAGAGCAAGAGAGCAAGAGAGTAACCCCCATTTTAAGACAGTAAGAGAGCAAGAGAGTAAGAGAGTAAGACAGTAAGAGAGTAAGAGAGCAATAGGGCAAGAGAGTAAGAGAGTAAGAGAGTAAGAGAGTAAGAGAGTAAGAGAGTAAGAGAGTAAGAGAGTAAGAGAGTAAGAGAGTAAGAGAGTAAGAGAGTAAGAGAGTAAGAGAGTAAGACAGTAAGACAGTAAGAGAGTAAGAGAGTAAGACAGTAAGAGAGTAAGAGAGTAAGAGAGTAAGAGAGTAAGAGAGTAAGAGAGTAAGAGAGTAAGACAGTAAGACAGTAAGACAGTAAGACAGTAAGACAGTAAGACAGTAAGACAGTAAGACAGTAAGACAGTAAGAGAGTAAGAGAGTAAGAGAGTAAGAGAGTAAGAGAGTAAGAGAGTAAGAGGGTAAGAGAGTAAGAGAGTAAGAGAGTAAGAGAGCAAGAGAGCAAGAGAGTAAGAGAGTAAGACAGTATGAGAGTAAGAGAGCAAGAGAGCAAGACAGTAAGACAGTAAGAGAGTAAGAGAGTAAGAGAGTAAGAGAGTAAGAGAGTAAGAGAGTAAGAGAGTAAGAGAGTAAGAGAGTAAGAGAGTAAGAGAGTAAGAGAGTACGAGAGTAAGAGGGTAAGAGAGTAAGAGAGTAAGAGAGCAAGAGAGCAAGAGAGTAAGAGAGTAAGAGAGTAAGAGAGTAAGAGAGTAAGAGAGTAAGAGAGTAAGAGAGTAAGAGAGTAAGAGAGTAAGAGAGTAAGAGAGTAAGAGAGTAAGAGAGTAAGAGAGTAAGAGAGTAAGAGAGAAAGAGAGCAAGAGAGCAAGAGAGCAAGAGATTAAGAGAGTAAGAGAGTAAGAGAGTAAGAGAGTAAGAGAGTAAGAGAGCAAGAGAGCAAGAGAGCAAGAGAGTAAGAGAGTAAGAGAGTAAGACAGTAAGACAGTAAGACAGTAAGACAGTAAGACAGTAAGACAGTAAGACAGTAAGACAGTAAGACAGTAAGACAGTAAGACAGTAAGACAGTAAGACAGTAAGACAGTAAGACAGTAAGACAGTAAGACAGTAAGACAGTAAGACAGTAAGACAGTAAGACAGTAAGACAGTAAGACAGTA